>NW_007246718.1:110240-124273 GCF_000164805.1 Carlito syrichta | reverse complement strand
GCCCCCCCCCCCCCGTGTGTCCACATGGAGCCCAGTGGAGGTGACCAGGACTCCAGCAGCTTCTCAGGAGGGTGGCTCTCGGTCTCTGTGAGTTTCCCCCTAGTACTGAGGCTCGGGAGGCTCCACTAGACCTGCAGGGTATCAAGCACACAGGCCAGGGAAAGGACTCACAGGCTGCCAGACACCATCTCCACCACTATGCACAATCGCCACCTCCTTTAAATGCAGACTCATTTCTAAGAGGAAGTGAACAGAGTATGTGCCCAGGGAACCTCATTCACAGGAACCTCTGGCTGTGTCTACCCGCAAAGCACAAGCGAAGAGTGAAGTAAAAGACAAGGTGGGATTTTTAAGGACAAACATCACTTAACAATGATAAAAAAAAACCTAGAGCTTCTCCAAAAATAATTGATTCTGGAATAAAGTATTTTCTTGACAGGTAAGTGTCCCCTCAGAGATGCTGGTTTTTAGGGAACATTCTGAACAGTGGATATAAGTACCTGGGAGCTGTTAAAGGCTCTGACTTAGAGGTTTACCTTCTAATTATGTGGCATTACTGGGATCAGCAAACCAAGCGGTATTGGTTTGTCTACATGGGTACTAGGAAGGCTGGCTGGAAAAAGGACCTGGGAACTTTCTAACCTCTGTGGAACGTATCCTGATAAAAGGTCAGGTGCTGCACAGCTGCATGATGATCATTAAAGATCGAGCTTATTAAACATCTCACAATTTTGTCTTTAAAATGCTGTCTTCCCAGGCTGGTGCTAGATATTAGCTGGACTTTGCAGCAATCCTCTAGAAAGCAGACTCTATTTGATAATCTGGCAATAAAAGACGTATAGAGCAGAGATTATTTCGTAAGAAAAATCAACTTTCTATTGATGCTGGTCATAAACATCTCCTGTGGCCTCCTGAAGCCGGGGAACCTTGGGGGACATCTCTGGGACACAGCCTCTCTTTGGTTCACCCTCAACATGGGGCATACATAAGCAATTAGCAGCAGGGTTGTCTTTGTTCACGTCTCTCTGACCCTGCAGGAAAAGCCACTCGCCATCTGCCTGAGGTCTGAGCAATCACGTAGCCATATTCAGGTGCAGGGAAAGGCAGAGCCCATTACTAGAGAAACAGAGCAGCCAAGACTCCTGGATTGTCCCAGAGCAGACACCCCTAAAGCTACACGCACAAGGAGGTGGAAAGAGAAAATGAGACCCATGAAGATCCGCTTCTGGGCTGCATCAGCAAAGAAGTGTCCACAATCTTTCCTGTCTCAGGATTTCCTGGGTTCTTGTGGGGATGGGGAGCAGGGACAGGCCAACGACAGCAGCTCTCACTGGTCATCAAGCTCTGACCCCAATGCCAGCGTGGAACTCTGACACTGGCCCACTCCGCCACTCTGATTGGCAGGCAAGGCCTCACACCTGGGAAGGTTCTAGAGATTCTGCAAAAAAAAAAAAATGACAAATATCCACGATGGGATGAATACATGTTTACTTAAATTTTTTTTTAAAAGACAGAGAGACAGAGAAAGAAAGAAAATCTGCCAATTTGCCAAAGTCATGAGGAAAAAGGCTACTTCCTGCCACTGGCAGAATCAGGACAACTACCAAGTCCTTACTCTTTGCATCTTGCCTCTGGGATGCTTAGAAAATGAAGAAATGCAAATTCATATTCAAGAGCCAGCTGGGCACGGTGGCTCACGCCTGTAATTCCAGGACTTTGGGAAGCCAAGGCGGGAAGATTGCTTGAGCCCAGGAGTTCGAGACCAGCCTGGGTAACATAGTGAGACCTCATCTCTAAAAAAAAAGATAAAAAATTCAGCCAGGCATGGTGGCACATGTCTGTAGTCCCAGCTTCTCGAGAGATTGAGGTGAGAAGGTCGCTTGAGCCCAAAAGTTCGAGGCTGCAGTGAGCTATATTCACACCACTGCACTCCAGCCTGGGCAACAACATGAGACCGTGTCTTTTAATATAAAAATAAAATAAAATAAATTAAGAGTCTTAGCTGGTATAAAGACTTCTGACAGGTAAAGAAAGTCTGAAAGGATTCAACCACTCAAGAGTGGACCTATACAGGTATACAACTGAGTCTAAAACCCTAAGCCTTTCTTAAAGCCTGGGGTTTTACTGTTTTGTTGTTGCTGCTGCTGCAGGATGAATTGTGATGGGCACCAGGCATGGAGGCCAAGGCACACACGCACTGTGACTTTCTCTCTAGGAAATCCTAGGCCTTTTTCCATCTCTGGGTACACAAGTTGGCCTCCAGATTCTGAGCCAAGTACTTAAGCTCTAAGGAACAGATACAAACTTGGACATTTTCAGTTCTAATTCTGAGCTTCCATGGATGGTTAGAGAAGTCACCTGGCTTCAGCAAGTCTTGGTTTCTTCCTTGCCTACCTCATGACAACCAGCCTCTGACTGTCCTGTTAGAAAGAATCAACAAAGGAAAGAGGGGGGACCCAAGAGGTGTTGAACACCTATCATGTGCCAAGACTTTATTTACATGCTCACATTTAATCCCCAAATAACCTGTGAAGCAGGTATCATTGCAAAAATTATTGCTCCCTTCCCCTCCTCCCCAGCCTCTTTGTAGAACTGGTTCTTCTCATCCTTCAAGACTCAGTCAAAATATGAATTCCTAGGAGGCAGCTTCCCTGACCACCAGAACTAAACAGATTCTCCACCGTCACTCTGCAGTTCACATTTCTCAGCATGTAATTACTCTACAGTGGTTATTTGTGGCCTGGGCCCCTTCCTGAGAACTTGGAGCATGCTAGCTGTTCACCACTCTCACCTGTCCACTGTACCCACCTGTTCATCGTGACATATGGCAGCCTGCCCTGGCACCTGTCACACTATAGGCACTGAATCAACATTTGTGACTGATTAAATGAAGGAATCAAAATATAAGATATATTTCTACACTAAAATGCCAATCGACTTTTAAACTGCGTTATAGCTAATTCAAAATCTTCATGCATGGCAAGGATAAGATCATTTAGAGATACAATGAACCAAGGAAAGAGAATCTTTCTTCTAACTACAGGGTTCTCAGATTCACTACTCCAAAGAAAAGGCAAAAAGGAAGATACTACAGGGTTAGCAAGTCTTTGTCCCAATCATGAAACGGCACCCATGATTCATGTTTCCTAGAGTCACTTTCTCACTCATCCCTGCTTTCAAACAGCCTTCCTCTATGCAATGAGCTCTCCCCTTTTACTGCCAAAAATGACAATTACTTTCCATCCTGCTTTTTCACCCCATCTTTCAATAAGGAGCAAAAGGTACACGGGAGGGCTCTGTCTTCCAGCTTGGTTGGTCAAACCAGACAACAGACAGGCTCAGCCTGATGCCCTGATCATAAGGTGGGCCTGGGCTGTCCATGTCTTCAGGGGGCAGTCGTCCACATCTAAATTACTTTCAGGTTGTCTGTTAATTTGTTCATTTGTTTTATAAATATACAATTAGAGGCATTATATCTGTGTGAGGACTCTTTGCTGGGAATTTTTTTAAACTGCCATATAAGACCTCTAAAGAGTGTTTATATTATTCTCGGGATAGCCCAGAAACCTCCCACAGACACAGACTATCAGACTTTTGTGAGTTCATTATTGATGTGTTTGCTTTTCCCCAGAGATAATAAGGCTCTCAAGGACAATATTCTCAGAGTCCAGGATGGTATCAGGTACATATGAGTGCTCAACCAATGTTCCCACTGGATGGACAGATAAGCAGACGTGCAAATGAACAGATGGATGAATGGACAGTTGGAGGAAGGAGAGGAGGGGACACAAGGACCAGGGGAAGACTGTCTAAATTACTAAGTTTATTATTAGAAGGATGTCTAGTTTACTTCTAATAAATTAAGATGCATGAATAACATAAGTATAAAGACAAGCATACAAAGACATTTACTGCAACACCACTTAGGGTAATGCAAGCCTGGTAATAAGTCATGAAATTGTTACATAAAATATAACACAGAGTCAGACTGGGTTTCTACTAAAAGAATAGCATAGATCTCCTCTAACAAGGGATGATCTCTAAGATATAAGGTCAAGTGACAAAAGCAAGACACAAAACAATATGTCAGGCAAGCACTGCTACCTTCACAAAGAAGTCAGGAGATACAGGAGCCTATGCTCTTGGATTGGATATGTGGGTCTCTGTACATTAACCACATCTACAAAGACACACAAAACACTGTCAATCAAACTTTGAGAGAAGGCACTAGGAAGCAAGGGGCAGAGGAGAGATGTATCTTCTTCTGTAAAGGTTTATACCTTATAAATTTTTACCATGTACATGAGTTGTTAACGTTTCAAAACCAAACATTACAATCATGCAATTTTAAATTAAAAGAAAAAAACTATCATGTCTATGATGAAAAAACAGATAGTGAATGCCTGTGGGAGAGTGGAGTGGGGAATACCAGGAAGGGGCACGAAGGGACACTGTGGGGTGATGGCCAAGTTCCACATGCTTCCTGAAGTATGTTGAAAGAAATATGCACTAATGACTGCAATTGACTTTGGAATGCATCCAAAAGGAGAATGATGAAATGATGGGTATACAGATGGCTGGATGGGTGATGAATGGACAGATGCATAGATGGATGGGTGATGGGTGGCTGATTGATAAAGCAAGTAGAGCAAAATGTTAAAAGCAGAATCTAAGTGGCGGGTGTACAGGTGTCCACTGTAAAATTATTTTATATAACTGCTTTTAAATTTTCAAATAAAATGTTGGAAAAAATAAGTTCTGTTCAACCATGCTAGAAAAATGACTGAGTCATCTTTCTATTCTCTGTAGAGAACATGATATAACAGGACTGTCTTCCAAAACAGCATGCAGCTTAAATATGAAGGAGGAAAGGCATTAAAAAAGTCTATTAGACGGTCAATTAATGGAACTAGCATGTTTATCTGCATTCTGTGGTATCTGTGGTATATTTAAGTTCCTTAGTAAAGATAATTTGCTGTGATTTAGTTACTCATTTAAATACTTTTTTTTTAGACAGACTAGATGAGACTTAAGACATCTGGGACCAAGCTCCGAGTCAGCTGTGTGGCCTAGAACAAGTCACTCCCCTTCTCTAACTCCACTTCTCTCCTATAAAGTTGGGGTGTACCAGATGCTGCCCTGGCAGAGTGATCACGAGGTTCCAAGAGAATCTTGCAAGAACTGTGCCCAGACTGAGGTCAAGGGTGTTGGACAGAACAGACAGGCTTCTGGGAGGGCCCATAAGTCAAGAAGGACCTGCTGCCTCCAGGCTTCCCAGAAACCCCGCTGGGGCATGGTAGTTTGGGGTTCACAGTCCTCACCCTAAGGGGTGGGGCAGATCCCCCCCGCCAGATGCTTATTCCACAAGTTTGCACTAAGTTCTGCTCAGAGTCAGACACTCCTCAGTCATCAGGGCCACAACAGAACAGGAGAGAGAAAGCCCCGGGACTCCCAGAGCCTGCAGCCCATCAGGAGTACAGCTTGTGCACAAGCATCAGCACAGATCGTTAGACGGTCACGCTGTGAACAGTCCACGGAGGAAGACAGGGATGAATAAGGCATCTGGGAGGAGCATAAGGAAAAGCGGCTTTGAGGGAGACTGGAGCACAAGGGAGAACGGCACGTCTCCAGTCTTTGCTCAAAGGTGGGAAGGCAGGAGGGACTAAGGCAAGGGAGAGGCTGGCCCAGCTCCCAATTCACCCAGTCACATGGCCAGGAGGCTGCTGCACACACGTCACATGCATGTGCACACACACACCCATCTCAATAGCACACCCAAATATGTGCTGATGTCTCTGCCCACCATTGTATCAACAGATGTGTAAGGTTCACCCATAAGAAAGGCACAAATCAACCATTGTCTATGATTTCTCCAGGCATGACTCACCAATATAAAGCTATTCGCAAGTTGTGGGTTTTCAACCAGGTCCAAGTGAAAGCCTCAGCTGTACTGCAGTGAGAGAAGTATTTAAGTAACCCAGACTCGCTCTGCTGCAGATGAGGAGGAAAGCAACAACCTGCCATGGCTAGTCTCCTGGCTGCAGGCTTCTCCTGTCTTGCACTGCACGTGCGGCTTTCTACTGGCTCTTCCCAGGTCCCAGGGTTTCCGGGAAGTGTCCCAAGGGCTCAATGGCCAGAGCCCTTCCTGTGTCCTGTGAGAGTGAGTACTAATTTGACCCATTCCCTGTATAGAGTCTCCAAAGAAGAATTCCTCTTAAAGAAAGGGTTAGACTGCTGCGGGAAGACAGAGGACATGACACCAAGGCTATTTTAGGAAGTAACAGTTTTATTAGTGCTGGAAGTAGCAGTTTTATTAGTGCCGGCTTGACTCAGCGGGCTAATAATCCCAGGCTGAGCACCCAGGTAGGGAAGTGAGGGGACTTATACCTTAGTTTAGGTAAGGGAGGGGGTCGGGTTGTGGGACAATACATTTTCTTTGGAATTTACAAGGTTATACTTAGCAAAACCAGATTTTCAAAGAACAAATGGTCTCCAGGATATGCATAACAAGCAGGGGTTGTAAACTGGTAACTTCAGAAAGGGAGGATTTGGGTTAAGGTTGTGAATTGGTTATTTTCCTGCATTTCCAGGAAAGCCATAATTGGCTATTTGGTTTTCTCAAGCAAAACCTGTCTAGCAGGTATTCAGAGCTTGCAGATTGATCTTTATTTTGTTTTTTGGGGTTTTTTTTTGTGAGTTGGAGTCTCACTCTGTCGCCCAGACTGGAGTGCAGTGGCCACTCCCGGCCACCGCAGCCTTGACCTGCTGGGTTCCGGCGATCCTTCCGCCTCAGGCTTCCAAGTAGATGGAACTACAGGCGCGCGCTACCATGCTCGGCTAATTTTTTGATTTATTGTAGAGATGAGGTCTCGCCAAGTTGCCCAGGCGGGTCTCGAACCCGCGGGCTCGGGCAATCCACTCACCTCAACCTCCCAAGGTGCAGGATTACAGGCTGAGCCACCGAGCCCGGCTTGATCTTTAAAAGGAATACTTTTAACTGTTATCAGCCCCTCTCTGTCACATTCCCCCCTTTGATGCTCAACCTTTCATGGGTTAAGAGAATCATCTTTAATTTAGTGCATAAACATTATGTGGGTCACAGTTTTTTTGTTTAACAACTGTTTCCACACACTTAGAGATGGAGTTCATAATTGCTGGGGCTATGCAAGGAGGATAAGATAGGATTCCAGTGCTCTTGCATCCTCTGGAATGACATTCCTTAGAGCTCATGGAGGGTGCACCTCCCCCTATCTCCCATGCATTCCCAGTGAGTGGCTTTGGGGAATCCTTGACTTCCCTGTAGATAGTGCCTAATTTACTGGAAGATTGAATCCCCACCTGCTCCCCCTCTCATCGGTTATAACTTTTGTAATTACAAGTTTTGTGGCTTTTACAATTCTTGCCCAATGCTTAGGGCTTGTAAATTTCCTTTACTTTAGGCAAGCTTGATTGCACTGACACCTGGCACTAGGAAGTCTGTTTCTGAAAAGACAAAGTTGGCAAAATTAATTTTGCCTAAAGTATGCATTTCTCCAAACCATTGCTTCTATTTTTTCTCATCATTGTATTAAGGTTTAGAAATAAGATTTTAAAATGGCTTTTGGTTCTCGGTCTGTCCTTTCAGTAGTTAAATTCTTCCAGACCTGAGAACATGGTTTAAATAAATTGCTAATTTTTATGCCATGCCATTTTTGTACTGGGAGATGGGCAAGCATTTTGATATAAAAAAGAACAGAAATGCTAGTGAGACCTTTGTCCAACATGTCCAATTTGTCAGTTCTACAGTAACTAAGGTCAGTCCTATAGTAAATAAAATGACAAACAATATAGCACTTGGCAAATCAAAGACTGACAAAGTGAAATGATGGCTTATCAGTAAGATCTGCTGAATCCTTATTCTGAATCCTTAACCTTCCGCCCTGTACTGTAGATCAGCCAGCCTCCGGTGTATGGCTGAAGCAAGGCCAAAGTATCCTCAGGCTTCTATAACAGGGCTTGAGAAATCCGTTCTGGGTTTTCCATTGGCCTCAGTGACTTTCCAGAATGTTAAGGACACTCTGGGCCCCACTAGAGGAACTTTAGAGGCTGTATATTCCATTCTTTTACCCATGCCATATCACCTGGCTTAAAAGAATGGGCGTTGATAGTTAAACTAATTGGCAACCATTCTCTAACTTGACAATGGATGGCATTTAGGGCTGAACCTAAGTCTTGCATTTGTTGTTTTAGAGTAAGATTTCCTAACTCCTTTAAGTCTCCTGTATGCCATTAACAAGGGGGGTTGACCACCCATGAAGAATTTCAAAAGGCAAGAAATCTGTTTGTTTGGTGGGGCTAGACCTTACACTTAGAAGGACTATTGGCAGAAGCTGGACCCAGCCTAAATGAGTTTCTTGGCATAATTTACTTAGTTGTGATTTTAAGTTCCGGCTCATTCACTCCTGAATGTGAACTGAACTGTGTGGCCTATAGGCTGTAAGAAGCTTCCATTTCCTGAACTGTGTGGCCTATAGGCTGTAAGGAGCTTCCATTTGATTTGCAGTCCTTTAGTCACTACCTCGACTACAAATGCCAGTCCATTGTCCGCGCAATGAGTTCTGCTCTCTGAGCTGAAGTTGCTGTCAGCAGGGGTTTTGCCTCCACTGTTGAGTTTAAAGTTACCACCAAATAGCCTGCAAAGCATTCCCCCTCCTATATGAAACTGCTCCTGTCCGTGAAGTATTTGACCTCAGGGTCCCCGAGAGGCTAGTCTGTGTTTTAATGATTTTCTCTATGGGTAGTAAGATCTTTACCACCTCTAGGTGAATGCATGGGTTTTTCACAGAGCATTCCCTGATATCTGACCATTTGAGCGTTGGTTAGCCAATATTGCCTCTTGTATTTCATTAAATTTATTACCACATGAGGCACCCTATTAGGTGTTGTCCCATAGTTAGTCTGTCAGCTTCTATTATCAGGAGTGCTGTGGCTGCCATGGCTCGTAAACAAGGCAGCCAACCCTGGGCCACAGAATCTAGCTATTTGGATAAATATGCCACAGGTCTATGCCATAACTCTAGCATTTGAGTTAAGACCCCCACTGCAGTGCCAACACATTCATGCACGTATAAAAAGAAAGGCTTAGTCACATCTGGGAGTCCCAGATCAGGTGCATTGGTGAGGGCCTGTTTAATTTGTTTAAAGACCTGTTGCTGAGCCTCTTCCCATAGCAGAGGCTCCCATTCACCCCCCTTTGTGGCTTACAGATTTAAAAGTTTCCAGTTAGTTCTCTGGAGGGGTGAGACCCATCAGGGAAGCCCAGAGGTTCCTGAGACTAGAAGTTACCCACAAATTTAACAATCTGAGTAATAGAATGTACTAGTATAGAAACAGGACCATCCTTAGGGTCCCTTTCTCTTTTCTTGCAGCTGTTGGTTGGGTCCTTCCTCTCTTCAATTTTTAGCAGCACTTACACCCCTGGGATGTCTGGGTTTTCCATGGTCCAGGAAGTTCTTAGGGAAGCAAGCTTATGAACTGTGATTAAAACTTGTCCCAAATGACATTGAACAACTATTGTAGAACTAGAAGAAAAGGATTGACAGTGGTGGGAAACTATGGGGGGGCAGGGAGGGGAGGGGAGGTGGGATTAACGGTAGTCAGTATCTGTCTGGGGATGGGGGGGCACACCTCATCAACAAGGGTACCTCACAGTGCATATTTGTATACCTAACCCTTAACTGTACCCCACAATTTTAAAATAAAAAATATGTATTAAAAAAATTGTCCCAAATGGACAACACATTTCCTTATGAGCACCTATGTCTGTGGCCCCATTTCCTTCAGAGGTGTAGGAAAAGGCCTACTGCTAAACAATTCCAAAGTGTTAATGAATCCCATTTCAGGGACTTAGATCCTGAGTGATGCAATACCAAATACATATGTTCAGTTTACTTGTGTCTCCAAAGGATTTCTAATGATTATTATGCTAAACCACAAACTGAAAGATTGTACTGTCCTAGTCCTACATCTGATGGCGTTTTCTTTGGATTTGCTGAGGGGTGGGGTAGGCTGCCACTTGGCCTGCAGTAGAATATAATTTTTAAAATGTTTGAATGCCTTCTAAAACCTACCTATGGGAAATTCATCTATGTCTAGCCTGTGCTAGCTACCCTGCCTCAATTATTTATCCTTTAGAGATTTTTCGATCCCATAATCATATGGGGTGCTGAGGGGTAAAGGTCCATTTTCTGTAACTTCTTCAGAGCTGACAGTGGGCGTAGTCCTGCCTAGGCAGAGATCGAAAATCTCTCCCTGTCTGACTTGAGGCGTTCAGATCTGTTTCAGCAATGGCATTGTTTGCAGGCACTGACTGGAATCCTTGCATGACCGTTACGTGGGCATGAAATTGCTGGACTCTGGTAATAAAAGGAATAAATGAGGGAAGCCCCTCTTTCAAGAAGTAGAACAATTAGGTGAAGCCAGGCATACATTTTGACAATTTTAGGGAGTGGCTGATCACCTTTTGTACAAAAGCTACGAGGCCTGAAGTTATCAGCATAACTTAAATGACAAACTTTAATTTCTGAGGCTTTATTACAAGTACCAGCTTTTGGAGTTTTTAATGTATTTCTGAACTTATAGTGGTAGCCTGACAGATTGTTTTAGACTATAATTTGAACCAAGCACTCAAGTAAATTTTATATAAAATTTGAAGAGAAATCCGAAAATGTTTGGAGACTTGCATCTAGAAAAGACTTTATTATGCCTAGATTGTTTATAGAATTTCTTTTGTATATATATTTTTTCATAAACTTTCCTCATACCATTTTTGGCATGCTTATACCATTTTTGACATGTTTGAACCTTTTATTTTTGTTCTATACCCCCTTTTTAAAATTTTCAGATAACTATTTATTATAGGACAGAAATTTACCATATAAGATCTCTTAGATAAAAATTTTTTTCTTATAATCCCTTTTTTCTTACTAAAACCTTATTTGTATACCAATAACCTTTTTATATTTTTTCCTTTGCTTTTTGCTTTCCTTCTTTTTATCCTTTTATAGATAACATTTTACAGTCATAATTTGAATTAACCTTTTAGTAACTTTTTATTAGAGGTTAGATGAAACATCTAACTCTTCGAACTCCTTTAACTCCCACTAGAGAGCAGATGTCAGGAAAAAGAGGTTCAGTATGAGCACAAGGGCTAAAAACTTAGCCTCAGTATTAATCAAGAAATTAATTTGGACCCCAGCCACATTCATACAGACCCAAGGATTCTATGGGGTGATGGCGAGTAGAGTGCTGGGCTGGGCCATGTCCCCACCCCCACCCCTTTAGTCAATGGTCACCATTACTGAGCTAGGTGCCCCCACCCACCTTTGGAAGAGGCCACACTGTCTCTTTCAGTGGCCTTTTAGTCCGCATGTTGAACAAGGTCCTGGGGGCTTAGGCCATCAAGAACAATTGCACTTTAAATGTCTAGATTGACCACATTCATAGCAGCTGATACCATCCCCCTTAGCAGGTTTATTCTTATCAGGTCTCTTTTGGGTGGCTGGAGCTTTGCCATTAGTGGCAGCTGCCAATAGGTTTGTTTATTTTTCATCTGGCTGGTGCTCATTCTGGAGTCGTTTTCGTCCTCTCTTTTTTTTTTTTTTTTTTTTTAAATGTCTCAGTTTCTAAGAACTTCAGAAGTGTTCTGTAATTGGGAGTTTGGTATTCACAGTCCTGAGTTAAGCCTCTGGAGTTGGGTATTTAATATTCCATAGAATATAATCTTCTTTGCAAAGTAGTAAAATAAATTTTTAAAATACCTCTGTATATAGAACTTTTGACCATTTTTCTTTAGATCTACAAAGTGATTGCCAGATGGTATTAAAGCAAAGTCTTGCTCCTTTTCAAACCTCATTATCTGCTAACTCGTAGTGAGTTCAAATTTTATTTTAATAATGCACTAATTGTTCTTTCATTTTAAACCACATAATTTTAATTTGCTTCAATTATTTAAATTATGTCCCACTGAGGTGTCTGAGAGTACAGATTATTACACATTTTCTTGTTCACATTTCTTGAAAACCCAGAATTTGTTTTGAACACTTGCAATTTATTCCTTAAAGGAGAAATCTAAAACAAATAAATAACTATATAAAGCCATAAACAGCAATGCCAGGTATCTCTGGGAACCTGATGGCTTCTTCCAAGCTGAGTGTCCTCAGTCCTCCTTGAAGCCTTTTTTATCTGCTCCATGACTTTCCAGTGATGCCTACAAAATGGCCTGGTACAAAACCCTTTTAAAGTGAACAGACCACATAGATGTAAAATGATCTGTTCCTACTTATTTCTAATTATGAACAGGCAAAATTGTCAAAAATCCTTATGAATTACTAAGCAGTAGCCTTAGTTGTAAGATGTGGACAATTAAATGAGAGTGATCAGGTCTCATTCTATGCACCACAGAGTGTGCCTAGTATTCTACCTGTCCCTTAGGTGAAGTACCGAGCTTACAAGGTGACTTAATCAGGTGGGAATGGCCAGTTCCCATACCTTATTAAGTCCTGCAAAGTATTCAGCATTTAAAGCTTTACTAGTCTTCTAAGAGGTATGCCAGTCAGGCATAGCTAAAAAAGCAAGCAGTAGTGTTATCTAGCACTACAATTTAAAGTAGGGACTTAGCATATATTACATGACTCTAAGAGACTTCCCAACAGTTTTACAGGGGCAAGCAGTTGATTTCGATCTTAGGCAAGGCCTAAACCTTTAGAAACAGACTTACTTTCAACTAACCTGGCTGCTAGCATTTAAAAACAAGAACAGTCTATTCAGTTCCTTAGTTGTCAGAGAAAGATTACAAAATTATTTTCTCCAAGGTTAGCGTCAACTTGCACTGAGTTAACAAAAGGCTAAGTAGCATATAAGAGACATTTCTATGTTTCTTTACAGGTGGATTACAATGAACTCCTTCACAATCCATGAAGGAGAATGCAGGCTAAGGAAGGGAGAGGGTGTGGTCCCGGGAAAGAATTCAAGATAACCGGTAGTATTTCACATACATGGCAGGCAACTTTCCCACATCCTTGACAACAAAAGCAGGAATTTTAACAGTGTCAACAGTTTGGGAGAAACACTACACTAATAAAGGGAGGAAAACATAAAATGACATAAAGAAACATGCACTAATCAAGTTTTTAAAATACAGCATATCCTGTTAGACAAAACATAATAACCCAACCAGCTTTTTAGCAGATTCAAAATGACAGACACACACAAATAAGAGAATGAGGGTTATGGGACACCTCTTAGAAATTGGCACGTTGGTAAAAACTCCCAACCCAGACCAAATTTATGTGGAACCCTTCCGCCATCTGTCTCATTTACATGCAATCACACAGCGAATCCTTCAACTCTCCACCCTAATCCTAGGAGTGTACAGGTTCATCTTCAGACAGTGTTACCTTCCACTGCCTTTCAGTCCTTTCCTTCATACTGGAGATTACTAGCAGACTCTGGGAGGCGATCAAGCTCCCCTTCTGCCATCTGTTGGCAGGTCTATGCAAAGGCCCTTATTCCTACACTTTCTGTCAGGTGGTCGTTCTGTCCTTTCTGTTGGGTGGTCATCCTCATGCCAGTTCCTTGCCTCTTGGGTCCCTGTTGTGCTTTCGTGGTCCGAGCCTCAGTGCGCCAGGAGGGGCCTCCCTCCTATGGATCAAAAGGTCCCTTGCGCGCCAGGTGAGACTGCCTCCCATCGCCCCGGACGTCGTACCCTGATGACAAAGGAGGTCTCCAAACTCTCCCATTCCCAGACAGTGCACCAAAATGTGGGAAGACAGAGAGGCCGTGATACTGAGGCTATTTTAGGAAGCAGTGGTTTTATTAGTGCCAGCGCAACTCAGTGGGCTGATGCTCCCAGGCTGAGCACCCCAGGGAGGGAAAAGAGGGTCTTATACCTTAGTTTAGGTAAGGGAGGTAGTCAGGTTGTGTGACTATACATTTTCTTTGGAATTTACAAGGTTGTACTTAGCAAAACCAGATTTTTTTTTTTTTTTTTTTTG
>NW_007246718.1:61800-110220 GCF_000164805.1 Carlito syrichta | reverse complement strand
GCACACGCCTGTAGTTCCAGCTACTTGGAAGGCTGAGGCGGAAGGATCGCCTGAGCCCAGCAGTTTGAGGTTGTGGTGGCCGTGAGCATGTAACTGCACTCCAGCCTGAGTGACAGAGTGAACTCTGACTCAAAAAAAAGAGATGAGATTTCACTGTCGCCTTAGAGTCCACAGATCACAGGTTTCGATGCATCATTTAGAGGTTGCTCAGGGCCAAAAGGTGGCTAGAATGTCAGCTAGAGAGGCCACCAGGTGGCTCTAGTTTCCTTGCGGTTGGAGTCTGTTGAGTTAGTCCAAATCTGACCAAATACGTGGGGAACAGCAAGCAAGGGAACAACTGAGAGGAAATTAGCCAACATTGGATCCAGGCCAATCAGCCTTCTAAGAAAATGTGCCAGCAAGGGTCATGGTTCTTGCAAGAGAAGCCTCCCTCCTCTGACATTCCTCGTGGAGTCATAATGCAGTGGTGGATCAAACACTTCCAGTGGCCCAAAAGAAATGCTTCCCTCCCCTCCAAGCCTATGAGCAATTGCTTTGATGGGGGTCTCTTGGGCTGAAGGAAGATCAATAAGCCTGCCCAACAGATCATTGTGACTTGGGGGCTCTATGGATAGTTTGTCATGTTTTCTCAGAGGTTTTGGCTGTTTACATAAAATGAAAAAATGCTGTTAAACATAGAAACTTTTGATATTTTACTTTCTAAGGAGAACCACTGTGAGAATTTTAAAATTCAGTCACCAAATATTTATCAGGTAGCTACTATCTGCAAAATATTGTGCAAAACTGTTGTAGATTCACAGGAGTGGTGTAATTGAAATATATACATGAGATTAACTATTTTGCAACTCATACATCTATGTTGATACAGCATATGGATATGTCTTCTTCAGAATAATTACTTCAGGAGACAATACTCTTAGTCCAATGGTTTTATTTGCATAGAAAATATTTTTATTTTTATTTTTTTTATTATTAATATTTTTTGAGTTGGAGTCTCACTTGGTTGCCCAGACTGGAGTGCAGTGGCCTCTCCCGGCCACTGCAACCTCAACCTGCTGGGCTCCGGCGATCCTTCCGCCTCAGCCTTCAGAGTAGCCGGAATTACAGGCGTGTGCTACCACACCCGGCTAATTTTTTGATTTATTGTAGAGATGAGGTCTCGCCTGCCCAGGTGGGTCTCAAACCCATGGGCTCAGGCAATCCACTCACCTCAGCCTCCCAAAGGTGCAGGATTACAGGCTGAGCCACTGAGCCCAGCAAAACCAGATTTTCAAAGAACAAATGGACTCCAGGATATACATGACAAGCAGGGGTTGTAAACTGATAACTTCACAAAGAGAGGATTTGGGTTAAGGTTATGAATTGGTTACAATCTTGCATTTCCAGGAAAGCCATCTTTGGCTATTTGGTTTTCTCAAGCAAAACCTGTCTAGCAGGTTTTCAGAGTTTGCAGATTGATCTTTAAAAGGAATACTTTTAACTGTTATCAGCCCCTCTCTGCCACAAGACAAATATGATTTTTTGAAAAAAGAAGTGTTAGGTTAAGGGTCTTGGTGGACCCTCCAAAGATGTTAAGTTAAAGATCTCAGTGGGACCTCCAAAAATGTTAGGTCACAATATATCCTGGTGGGGTCACCAAAATGTTAGGTCAGACCCACTGGGGTGGGGTTGTCTTGTGTGCAATCCAGTGCCACGTGCAAGATGCAAAGAATCGCACAGAAGTTAGATGAGAAAATACAATTAATTTAGAAAGTAAATTAGAGAGAGAGAGAAGAAGGAAGAGATTCACCTCCCTAAGGGAAGGGAGAGGGGGAAAAGCCAAGAAACATGGCAACCGAGCTATGTTGGCACTCCAGAATTTAACAAAGCAATGGCTACTGCTGTTTGAAGTTGAGTGCCTTTTAGCCCTTCCCTTTGATGGGGGTAGGTTATTAAGGTGATTGGATAATGGTCTGCTCTGCAGCATCAGGGAAGGCAGGTAATTGCAAGTACTGACATCAGGTGATAGACGGCAGGCAGATGAGTGGGTTAGTCACATGACAGTTGCCATGTTGATAGGGTCTGTGTCATGAAGGTCATGAATAAATGATTAGATTAACTTGTTGACAAAACAGGCTGAGGAGGGGTACCTCTCACAGGCTACCTCTGAGAAACTAGTTCTGTCCTTGGCTAGTGATTAGAGGGTAAAGTGAACTACTAGAGAAACATGACAACGTGGCAGTGTTAAAATGGCTGCCCTTTAGCTATATTAATTCCATGTTATGTCCTTTCAAGAAGTTTAGATGGTACTAGACAAATGGCCTCATTCATTATTTTATCCTTAACTACCATTGCACAGTCAAAGAAACTAAGACACAGAGCAACCAGAAGATGCCAAACAAAGGCAGCTGTGCAAACCCAGAATCCACACTGTCTCATACTAATATTGTAGTAAAAGGGGGAATGAACGTAGGATTTCCTAAAATACAATCCCAACTACAATCCCAACTAAAATTTTCACTTAGAAATTAGCAAGGGACTACCTAGCAGCATTTAACAGCACTGAAAGATATTATGGGTGTTTAAGCAGCAGGTCTGAGCTTACCACTGCTGGCAGAAGTGAATTTGGGTTGATCTGCCAGAGATGCCAGCTGCAAGGACAAGTAGAGGTACCTGCCAGTCCTGTTACCCCAAACGCTATCTTTTCACCAACAGAATGCCCTGTCCCAGCACCAAGTGTGGGTGTGTCACTGGGGGAGCCCTCCAGGGAAGACACTCAAATTCATTTTTGCATTCCTAGCACCTAAACCCAGTATACTTCCCTATACTCTAAATCAGTGGAGTTCTGCAAAATATGGCCCATGGGCCAAATCCAGCATGCTTTTGTTAGTCAAGTTTTATTGGACCGCAGTCACACTCACAAGATGGTTGTGGATTATCCACAACAACTTTTACATTTATAGCGTTGAGTGACTGTGATAGAGACAGCATGATCCGCAGAATCCAAAACATTTACTATCTGGGCTTTTATGGAAAATGCTTACCAATTCCTTACTAACTGATAGCTAAATAGATGCAGACGTGTTATTGGTCACACCAGGGAAACATCATTCTTCTTGGTGGGGAGGAACAAACCTCTGTGCTCGATAGCTTTATAAAACATCAGTGGCTTGAGAAGAAAACGAGGCCACAGATCTTGACAGAGAGGGAATGACAGACACCACCCAAAGGAGACAGATGTTTATTTGCATCCATTCATATAATTCTCGGAGCAACCCTATGAGTATTAGGTTTCTGCATTCTGCAATTAGCTCAGAGAGGTGCATCAGAGAGCCCATAGACACAACAAGGCCTCCACACCAGGCCTGGCTGAATCCCAAGCTGTGTTCCTTCGACATCTGCTGCCTCCTCCAGAAGAAATACAGGTGCAGAAGAAAAATTCAGGCTCAGGCCGGGCTGGGTGGCTCAGCCTGTAATCCCGTGCCTTTGGGAGGCTGAGGTGAGTGTATTGCCTGAGCCCGCGGGTTAGAGACCCGCCTGGGCAGCGAGACCTCATCTCTACAATAAATCAAAAAAAAAAATCAGCTGGGCGTGGTAGCGCATGCCTGTAATTCCGGCTACTTGGAAGGCTGAGGCGGAAGGATCGCCGGAGCCCAGCAGGTCGAGGCTGCGGTGGCCGGGAGCGGCCACTGCACTCCAGTCTGGGCGACAGAGTGAGACTCCAACTCAAATAAATAAATAAATAAATAAAAGAAAAGAAAAAGGAAAATTCAGGCCCATCTCCTCTCTAGGAAGAAATGAATAAAGCTTGGCGTCTCCAAATGGCGGCTCCTCATAAAGAGAAATAAGACACTCAGGCAATCGGAGCATGTGCATTCTGGGCCACTTGCTGTTAACCACATGCATGGACTGTATTTTTAACATTATAAGCACGATGACTAAATCTGCAAATGCAATGGCTCTGCATTTACTGCTAATTTGCAGATAAAAGCAAAACGACTTTGGGATGTTTCTCCCAGGATTCTTCCTTGGGGTTTAATTTCCACCCATCACAAATAAGAGATCCACATCCTGGAAGATGATTCAGGCTGGAGGTGGAGGTGGGAGGAATGGGCAGGAATGTTTCTCCTGAAGCTCTTTGTTGATAGTTGTGGCTACCAAGGTCCTCCAGGAAGACATAGGGTCTTAAGGTCAAATAGATCTGAGCCTCAACACATTTTTTTTTAAAGAGACAGGAACTTGCTCTGTGGCCCAGGCTGGAGTACAGTGGCATGATCATAGCTCACTGAAACCTTGACCTCCTGGGATCAGTGATCCTCTTGCCTTGGCCTCCCAAGTAGTTGGGACTACAGGTACTCACCACCATGCCTGGCTAATTTATTTTTATTTTTTGTAGAGATGGGGTTTTACTCTGTTGCCAAGGCTGATTTCAAATTCCTGGCCTCAAGCAATCCACCCACCTCAGCCTCCCAAAGCACTGGGATTACATGCATAAGCCACTGTGCCCAGCCCCTCAAAACTTATTAACAGTGAAATTTTGAGCCTCAGTTACCTCATCTGTAAGATGGGGTGGCACTCACTCACCATAACCCCTGCCATGTCCTATTTGTAAAATGCCTGGGGTCCTATCTGTTCCATCATCATAAGCTCTCGATGAAGTGTATTTCTCACCCTCCTACCCCAGAACTCTCGCCTTCAAATCTCTGCGCCAAAGACACCAAGCAAGAAAAAGGGCATGGCCAGCTCCAACCTTAGCCATGGCCCGCTTGGCTCAGCCTTGATTGGAACCCATTCAAAGAAGCCAACAAACCTCTCTCCAGGGCATTTCGCGGCATGATCGCCAGTTATTACAAGCCAAGCGGTGCTGGTGCCCTTAGGAAGGATGGGACACAAGGACCCACTGCCAGCCTCCTCTGTCTTTTCTAGACCCATTCAGTTGTGCAGCCAGGAACAAAGAAAGCCTGATGCAGCCTGGCCTCCCTCCCAGTCGATGCTCAGACACCAGGAACTGAACATGCAACTCCATGCCCAGTCATCAGTGAAGGTGCTGCTCTCTTAGCTGACCTTTCCTGTGGGAGAGTAGGCTTTTTCACTGGCTGCTTCACCCTTAACTCCTCCTATGAACACTGAGCTGGTGTGGGCACTGCCACATGTTTGGGAATGACTCCTCTCAGGCTGAAAAGGCATTCATGGATTTTTTTTCCCCATTCCCTGCAGTTTCAAGGTTTTCAATCTTTATTTTTTTCTTTTTCTAGCAGACCCCTTCTTCCGAATGGTCTCTTACCAACAGTGCCACAGTTGCTATCCCAGGTGGTGATCGGGGGGGCTGGCGGGCTAGGAGACCCAGGCAGAGCACAGCAGCAAAGAATCTGGACTGGTTCAAGATGTGGGCTTCCTCTTTCCAGCTATGTGAGCAGGACAACTGACTTGACCTCTCTACACCTCTGTTTCTTCCTTTGCAGAAGGAATACAATCGTTCCTTCTCCCTCATGGGTTTGCTGTGAGGATTCAATGAGACAATTTGTATAAAGTGCTTAGACATGTGCCTGAAACATAAGGGCTCTCAGCACGTGCAACCGCTACTAAGCTGATCCAGACCTGGCACCAGCTCACTGGCCCAAAGGCTGGTAAGAACGACGTTGGTCTTGGTTCCAGGAGTTCAGGAATATACCTTGATCAGCAGGCACAAGCTTGGAGAGCCTGAGGGTGAGAGACTGAGATGTCTTAATGCCCTGTGGTCTCACTGTGCAGCCAGGCCATGAGCAGAATGCTGCAGTGAAGGGGACACCTGGCCCAGCCAAGGTGACCCTGTGTGTAGACAAGGCCCTGCACATTGGGCTGGGTTTGTGGACAGAACCCTCTGCTTCCACAAGGCCTGATGGACCCCTCACTCTTCATCCCACAGGGGCTGGGGTAGACAAGGTTTGGTCCCAAGGCTGCACACTCATGGGTTCTGGAGAACGTGGTCCTCTTGCTGCTCCTTCTCCAAGCAGCGTCTTGTCAGGTCTTCCTTGTTCGTCTACACCTCTTTTGAGCTGTCAGTGCAGCGGTGCCCAAAGCACACAGACATGTCCTTCAGTTGTGAGATTATCTGGGAAGGTTTGAGATAGCTGGTGGAAGTTTGGGGGGAAGGAGTGACTACAGCCCCCTCAAGACACTGGTCAGAGAGCCCCTGCACAAGCCACTCAGTGGAGAACACAGGCCACTCAGGAATGGTTGTAGGGAGAGCCCGAGTGCTGGCCTCTTCCTGCCTCATCTTCTTCCCTGCCTGGCCCTTGGGTCTCTGCTCAGAAGCCTAGAGCCCTGTGAAAGCCACTGGCCCTGGAGAAAAACTCTAGCTCCCTAAGCATGACAACCAAGATCCCCTAGGAACAATTTGTCGAGATTCGCCTCCTGCCACTGGTTGCATCCACTCTGACTCCCCTCCTTCCGCAAATCTCCAGATGCAGATCTGCCAAGATTTCCTCTTTCAAAGTCTGTCAGCAGAGATGTCCCCCACTAAGCAAAGCCTCTGAAGGGACAACCCCCCTCCCTGGTGTCCCCACAGCACTTTCCACGTGTGCCCATGACAGCACCTTCTACACTGCATGGAGTTAATCAGTTTACCTCCTAATGCCCTAGATCTCTGCAGACCAAGCAGACTTTCTAAGGATGTTACTATAATCCACATTTTACACATTTCTGAGAAAGTTACTCATGCGCTGTGTTATGAGCAGCATTAATGCAGTGCATGTAAGAGGTTACTGTACTGTATGTAATGAAGTGTTTAATGATACTTCTTTAAGCGCTGCTCTTATACTGCTGTGTCTTAACTCATCTCAGAATGCCCAAGGCTTATCACGGTGCCTGCAACAGGGAAATAATCTACAATTACATGTATCTTTTCATCTTGCCAGAAAGGTTTGGCATGATAAGCACCAAACTCATCAGGATGGTTGTCTCTGGGAATGGGAATGAAATTTAGGGTGACTTTTTAAAGATGTGGGGTACAATTATGTAGGTACCCTTGTTGATGAGGTATTCCCCCCCCCCCCCCCGGTAGTTTCCCACTACTGCCAATTCCTTTCTTACAGTAGAGGGTGATTTTAGTGTCTGAAGGTATAGAGTGAAGATGTATTCATGTATTACTTGTTGCTTCTAAATTTTCAAAAAAAGCTAATAGTAGCTATAGTGGGATACATGGTGACCTCCCCCAAAAATATGTCTATATCCTATACCTCAGAATCTAAAAATGTGAACTGATGTGGAAACAGGGTCTTTGCAAATGAAATCAAGCTATGAATCTTATGATGGGAGCAGCCTGGACTATCCAGGTGGGCCAGAAATCCAATGGCAGGTACCCTTATGAGACATACAGAGGAGAGACACACAGAGAGAAGGAAGAAAAGTCCAAGTGAAGATAGAGGCTAAGACTGGAGTGATGTGGCCATAAGCTAAAGGATGCTTGAGGCCCCCAGAAGCTGGAAGAGGAAAGGAGGAACCTACCCCTATAGCTCTAGAGGGAGCACAACCCTGCCACTGCTAACACCTTGATTTCAGACTTCTGGCTGCCAGAACTATGAAAGAACAAATGAGTGTTGCTTGAAGCTACCATGCATGTGGTAATTTGTTACAGCAGTTCTAGGAAACAAATGCAGCATCTAACATCACTTGGCCTTGTGCCCAGTGCCAGGCCCTGTGTTATGCATCTTATATGCATCATTGTCCTGAGGGGCAGACACCATGGTCATCCTCATTTTATGGATGGGAAAACAGATTAGAAAGTAGACTCAACTTGCCCAAGGGCAGAAGTTTCAAGTGGCACAGTAAAGACTGGAGTCAGGTAGTATGGGCTCCAGAGTCCTTACTGGGCTACAACACCACCATGGAGGAATATGGCAATGGAGTCAGACAGAGTTAGGGTTATGCCATGACTCTGCCATCTTAACAAAGGCATCTGACCTCTCTGAGCTTTGCTTTTCTCAGTTAGAAAGCAGAAAATTATACTTCCTTGCTAGGTTTATTATGGATAAAGTGGAGGAATGAAACTACAGAGTCTAGAGTAATATATCCCAGGGTCTGGCACAGAGGAGGTGCTCAGTAAATATCTCCTGAATGAATAAATGACAGGGGTCACGTAATGCTGTTTCTCTCCCCTGCTGTGAGGACTGGGTGGTATTCATTGGTAGGGATGGTCATTTCAGAAGGCTGGGGACTGGGGGCAGCTCGCAGACACATTCCTCATGATGAAAGTGACAACTATAGGCAACACTCATTTTCTAGATTCACACACACAGCCCTAGCTACTATGCTATGAGCTCCTGGAAATGCCAGATAGGTGGGTGGGTTGGTGGATGGGTGACTAGCCTCAGGAGTTCCATTCTGCAAGGCTAAGAGATTAGGGCATCAGAGGCAGAAAGCAGAAAGAATTCTTGGAGCTGAATTCTCTGTCCCCAAACACAAAGAAGTCACATTCTGGAAACTATCTCCTGGACAACTTGCTCTGTGACGTTCAACAGTGAAGATTAGCAGTAATTCCCAAACAGTACCTTCCAGAAATACTCATACATAAAAATCAATGCCTCCACCCCTTGACACACACCAGCGCCTCCTGTCACCAGCTAAACAATAGTCTCATCATCGCTGGGCAGCCCCCACTCACTGGCATTGATGACTTGGGGAGCCAATCACCAAAACCCTCAATTAGTGCCCTGAACCATCCCTCACAGAGATCAGCCTCAAGCAGCAGCCCTGCTGGGGAGAAATCAGCCTAATTTTCAATCTCTTTTGTCAATAAGCAATAAATGATGAAGTTCTGCTAATTAAAGATGCCAGGCATAGGCAATTTAACATCTCTTGTATAATCACTTCACTTTATAATTGCTTCCCCAATTCCTGTTGAAACTGATGACTCTTGGAGAAGATGTTTTTGGAACCAAGTCAAAGCAGCAAGAGGGCATAGTCCTGAACCCACTGCCTGTCTCACCCTGTTTCTAACATGCTGAGTGGCAGCAGGAAAGTCATTTCTCTTCACCATTTATTCCTCAAAGAAAGGAAGGGGCAGGAAAAGGGGCAGACTGTGGCTGTCTGCTGCCTGGCATCCACTCTCCTCCTGGGAAATCATTCCTCCAAGAGATCTGATCCAAGGGTGGGTACTAAGCAACTGCAGTCAATCAGCATATCTTGTGCTTCTGGCCATGATGATTGGTTCAGGATTGGTCAATGAACTAAGCAGGTCCAATCAGAGCGAGTTTTGGGGCTTCCATCAGCAACCCTGAGCAGATACTTGTGCTTTCCCTCAAGGACCAGCAGCTCAAGATCCAGCAGCTACTACAGTTTCCATGAGGGGAGCAGGATGAGGATGCTGGAGTGGAAGACAGCAATGAGGACAGAACCAGGCAGAAACGCACCAGGCTTCCAAGATATTGCAGACCATTGAGTCAATATCAAGTTGGAGCTTACTACTATGGCTCAGACGTTTGCCTCCTCCAAACCTCATGTTGGAATCTGACCCCCAGTGTTGGTGGTGGGGCCTGATGGAGGGGTTAGGGTCATGGGGGCAGATCTCTCACAAATAGATTAATGTCCACCCTTTGGGGTGAGTTACTTCTCACTCTATCAATTCTTGCAAGAGCTGGTTGCTAAAAAGAGCCTGGCACCTACCCGCCTCACTTCCACTCTTCTCACGTGATCTCTACACACACTGGCTCCCCTTTGCTTTCCACTAGGAATGGGAGCAGCCTGCGGCCCTCATCAAACACAGATGCCAAATCTTGAACTTTCTAGCCATCAGGGCTATGCACCAAATAAATGTTTTTTCTTTATAAATTACCCAGCCTCAGATATTCCTTTATTGCAACCCTCACGTAGCTTTGGACTTTTCAGTTATCAAATGCAATAAATTCCTTGCTTTGCTGAGCCCAGCTTGAATTGGGTTTTCTGGTTCTTTCATGGGAAGCATCCTAGTTGATACAACCACGATCCCAAAGGCCTCTTTCAGCTCCAGCATTTTATTTTCTTCTGTAAGTTTTCCTAGCTGGCCAAGGCCTAAAAATGAAAACCCAAAGGAAACCCCTCAATCCCTGCTGCCAGGGAGAGCTTATAAGCTATCTACAGACACAGACCATGGCAGCCTTGTCTGTGATTCCCAGTTCAAAGCATAGTACCTGCAAGTCAGGAAACTGAGAAACTCAACACACAGGAACTGAATGAGCAGATCAATAAGACAAAGGTTTTGTAAACGATGGGCCCTAGGTGAGCTTGAGTTCTCTGATCAGCATCACTCCCCCTGCCACTATATTCACCACCAGCACTACTACTTAGCAAGTGCTTACTAGGGCCACTAAGAGCTCTGAATCTATTACCTGACAGAAACCTCACAACCACTTGGAGGCAGGAATCATCAGGGCCACTCACAATTAACACTGGGCTCTCCTTCCAGGAGCTTGTGAGACTGCCTTCCCCATTCATCTGCAGTTAAATGTGTCCATTGGGCTTCCTTAGTCAATGAAATGAAAAGCAACAGGTGTTAATTTCTGGGTGGAAGTTTTAAGAGACAGTGTGTACTTGGCCAACCCTCCTGTCCCTCTACTACAGGCCTGGGTCTGGGTGTGAGGATGACGACAACATGGAAGAGAAGTCCAGCCAATCCATGGAGGACATATAGCATGAGGGAAACAGAAATTCAACAGGCTTTCTGTTCATGACATTTTGGGGTTGTTTGTTACTGTAGCATAACTCAGTCTGCCCTGACTAATACACTACATCCCATTTTTTATAAGTGGGAAAACTGAGGCTCAGAGAAGTAAAGTGTCTCACCAGAAACCACACAGTTCCAGAAGCAGAATTGCCTATATAGACCTGGAGAACACGGAAGGTACTGCATTGTTCCTCAGCTTCTGAGGAATTGTGATCCCCCTTTGACACAGTTTGGTTATTTATTCCCTCCAAATCTCATGTTGAGATGTGATCCCCCATGTTGGAGGTGAGGCCGAGTGGGAGGTGTTTGGGTCATGAGGGGGAATCCTTTAGTGCCATCCTCGCTGTTTGTTCACGTGAGAGCTAGTTGTTTAAAGAGTCTGGCACTTCCCTTCTCTCTTGCTCCCTCACTCGCTATGTGACTCACAGGCTCCATTTACTTTCTGCCACAAGTAAAAACATCCTGAGACCTCACCAGAAGCCAAGCAGATACCAGGCCATGCCTAACTGTGAGGCAAAATAAATCTCTTTTCTATGTAAATTACCCAGCCTTGGGTATTTCCCTTAAAGCAATGCAAGACAGATGCATACATCCTGGGAGCCAGCTAACTTGGAGCTTTCAATGGAAGCCTTGTCCACATGCTCCTGGTTAGAAAACTCCAGGAACCAGAAAAACCTTCAAATCTCAGCCCACCCCAAAACAGAGTAAAATTCATGAAGGCTAAGTTTCCCAAATCCAACCGTGAGACATGCGAACTTAGAGACTTGTGAGAAAGCACATAATGCAGTAGAATAGAACAACGAGATAGAGGAAAGAAAGGAAGAAAATACAATACATGTATTGCTGAAGAACAGACGGAGTGAGTCAGTATACAGAAATTCCTGATGTAGAATTTCTATATAATAAATTCCTATATAATCAATCATTTCTACATAATTAAAAGGAAGCAGTAATTTTGGCTTAGATGCTTCGTAGCCAAAGTAGAGTGAAACAAAACCAATTCTAAGACTCACTTCATCCACAAAATAACTAGTGTTTGCTTGGACGCAGCACAGTATCTACTAGCATTTGGGTATGCAAGAATTCTCTCCTATGGGTGCTCGTAAAGATGACAGGATATGTCTTCTGCAATATTCCTGTGGCAAGCAGCCTTCTCACATGGATCCCCATGGCTCCTGGCTCATGGTCTTCACAGTCTGAAATCCCTTTGAGGGTACACTAGCTTTGGTGAACCTAGTGAACAGATTACGGTAGAAGTCAGGGGTGCCACTTCTGAGGTAGATTACAAAAGACCTTAAATCCCATTGCTGGTCTTTCTTTTGCTTTCTCAGCTCACTCAGCTTGATAAAGCAAATGACATGTTGGAGATGCTTAGGAAGGCAAGAAACTGATGGTGATCTCCAGCCAAAAGCCCAAGAGGAACTGAGGCCCTCAGCCCTACAGCCTCACAGCCCATGAGAAACTGAATCCCACGAATAACCACCTGGGTTAGCTTGGAAGTGGATCCTTCCCCAGGCGAGCCTTCAGACGTCTATAGCCCTGGTTGATGCCTTGATTGTCACCTGCAAAGGACCCTGGAGAAAGGGCCAGATGAACTACACCTGGACCTCGACCCCGCAGACACTGTAAGGAGGCACATGTTGCCATTTCCAAATGTTGTTTCTGCCTCTCAGTGTTGGGATAATTTGATATGCAGAGATAGGTAACTAGTATAGTCACTAAATAGATAGTGAATTTTGTTTAGCTATTTCTGTTGCTGTCGCTTTTAAATCATTGGCATAATGCCAAATCAATCCCAATGAGTCTATGGGGACCAAAAGTATGGGCCTAAAACTTTGATCCTATGATAAAATCTAGAGGACGGTTCCCCAAACTTTAAACCACCATGATGCACCATCATGATTCTTGTCACATTCACAGGCCACTTGCACTGTTAGTGAACAATGTTATTTTTTAAATTCATGTGTCATTTTTCTTTTTTTTTTGACATGGGATCTCTATATTGCCTGGGCTAGTCTCAAACTCCTGGACTCAAGTGATCTTCTTACTTCAGCCTCCTTACTTTAAAATGGTTTGAAAGGAAAGTGTATATCACACTCACAAATAAAAAAAGCCAGTATCACTAGAAGGCAACTGAGTCCAATGAAGGCACAATTTTATTACATTCTAGGTGTTAGTGGTTCTCAACCTCAGGTGCATTAGAATCACCTGGAATAACTAGGGCTGCCCAGACCCCACTGGAGAGGTTCTCCTTCAGCTGACCTGGGGTTGAACCCTGGCACCAAGACATCTCTAGAAGTTCTGAGGAGAGCTACCGCAGCTGGGTATGAGACGCTCTGAACTTCTCAGTGGCCAACCCTGACCCTGAGGCCACACTCATTTTTTCAAGGAATCTAGAAGTGTTAAAGACATGCCAGTACTAACTTGAGACTGCCCAGTATTGCCTAAATAAACTGAAAAAGGGTACACCTTCCCTTCCCTCTCAGAGCCCATCTGACTCTTGGATCATCTAAAATCATCCTACCTATCACCAGGGCTACATGCCTCATGCTCCAGAAAACACAGACCTGAGGGCTGGACAGACACATATCTTGGGGCAGTCCTCTGTGGAAGTGATCTCTCAGAATAAAGAGATCCTAAGCAATAGACTCTTGTAGGATACAGTGTCTGGTGAGGGCCTAGATTCAGTCATCACAACTCAGTTCACATCTTGTCTCCTCCACCAGGATACAGACTATAAAAGTCCAGGAATGGGACCAAGGCCTTTGCTCTGCATCACTGGTGCCCAGGTCAGTGCCTTGGTCAGGGAGGACACTACGTTAGCACCCAATGAACAAACAGCATCATCCAAACTGGGTCTTGAAGAACGGGCTGGACTCAGCCCACCATCGGGGGAGAAGTGACATTCCAGAGAGGGCCCAGGGCAGAGGGACATGCCTCTGCCAGCCAGCCATTGCTCTTCCACCGACAGCTTCTCCAGTAAGCCCTGGCTTGCTCCAGTTAAGCCACCACCAAAGGCACCAGTTCTCTCTGTGACTAACAGATAATTTTAAACGCAAATTAGAAACCATTTAAATTGAGACATCAGGAAAATCAGGGGCAGGAAACATATGATAGCTCTTCATACTTGACAGCAAAAAAAAAATAAAATGAAAATAGCAGTGTTGACCATCTTGAGACAAATGCATTCACAGTCCCTTGTTGATTTGTGGGGTGGACATGGAGTGTTTAGTTTCAGTCGAATTCACAAGTATTTTCTGGACATCCATAGTCAGGATGCTATGGTGAGAAGTGGAAACTAATATTCATTCAACAAATAATTAATACTCTACACCAGGTACTGGCGACACAGCTAAGCACAAAATGGACAATGGAGGAGACAGCAAGTAAATGGACTCTATACCAAATAATAATAAGTGCTAAAAAGAAAAATAAAGCAAGTGCTATTTCATTCAAGGTTATGATAAGGTAACATGTTACCCCCTACTATGGATGATTTACCATCATTATCATTTAATTTAAACCTCATACAACTCTCTTTGGTGGGCATTCCTAACCCCATTTAAAGAAAAAGACATGGACTGGGCAGGTGACTCATGCTATAATCCCAGCACTTTGGGAGACCAAGGTGGGAGGATTGCTTGAGCTCGAGGTTGAGGCTGCAGTGAACTATGATTACAACACTGCATTCTAGCCTGGGCAAGAAAATGAAATGCTGCTCTAAAAATAAGAAATAAAAAATAAAGATGAGGAAGTGAAGACTGAAAAAAAGACTTACCAGCTCCATCACTTCCTAGTAATGGGGACTCAGGGACATTACCTATGTTACCTGTGACTTAATTTCCTCACCTCTAAAATGGAGACAGGAGTAACTACCTCATGGGTTTGCCACTACATGGAATAGGACATGGAATGGGATTTGATATATAATAAGTCATCAATAAACCCTACCTGTTGTTTTAGGGAGGGAATGCAAACACTACTCCCACTTTTTGTGTTTTTGTATTTTTGAGTCTGAGTCTCCCTCTCACTCAGGCTGGAGAGCAGTGGCACGCTCATGGCCACTATAGCCTTGACCTGCTGGGTTCAGGCAATCCTTCCACCTCAGCCTTCCAAGAAGTTGGAACTATAGGCACATGCCACCACACTCAGTTAAATTTTTTTATTTATTGTAGAGATGAGGTCTCGTCGAGTTGCCCAGGCTGGTCTTGAACCCGTGAGCTCAGGAAATCCTCTTACGTCTCAGCCTCCCAAAGTACTAGGATTATAGGTGTGAGCCACCACACCCAACTTCACTCCCACTTTTAAGGGTTTCATTATCATATGGAGAAGTCAAAAGACACACCCATGAATCAGCAGACAAGAATATTATGAACAGCCATGTTGATTTATCCCATCATTCCCCTAACGAACCCATCTTCCTAACCAACTTTGACTCATTCTTCAAAACTCAAGTCAAACATCACCTCTTCAAAGCCTTCCATGACATATTCCAGCAATTAATTAATCCTACCATGGCGGCACCATCATACCTGATATTGACAAAATTCTATTTCTTATTTGTTTGTTCATTTGTTCATTCAACAAATATGTATCAAGAGCCTACCATCTATTAGGTTTACCATCCTCCACTGTACTTATGTGTTAACAAGCCTATATCTTCTTCCACTGAACAACAAGCTTCTTTAGGGCCAAGATAATGAACTAGGTATAGCATAAAAGAACAAATAAACTAATGAATAAACAAAGAACTACATAGGTAGACAAAAATGAGTGGTTCAGAAGGGGAAAAAATTACAGGAATTTAGAGAACGTTGGAAAAACAAAACAAAACACCAAAACTCAGTATTAACAAGGCCAATAAGAGCTTTCTCAAAGAAGAATCAGACCTTGAAGAATGGGGAAGATTTAGAGAGTGTGAGAGAATAAGAAGCCAACATATATTCATGACTGAAGCACGCAAAGTCTCAAAACAATTTAACAGGATAAGTGATCCCATTTATGCTAAAGACAGATGAGCATATTAAGTATGTATATATGCCTGTCTATATGTAAATGCATACAACATTTCTAGGATATATACCAAGCTCTTCCTAAGAGGGACACTTGTTTCTTGTACTGTATATGGTTGTGCATTATTTAAATTCTTTCAATGTATTTTTATATTACTCATGTAATATAGAAGAAATATTTTAAAACCCGTCTTCTAGAAGACAAATGGCAGAAAAGCAAAAGCTACAAATAGAAGAAACAGCAAGAGCAACTGCTGAAAGCAGGACTTGGAGATGAAAGGGGAGACACAGAGATGAGGATGAAGGTAAGAGTTGGGTCCTGCTTTGGTATCTGCCAGATTATTTTTAAAACAAAGATAAGAAATGTCTGCACTGTGTCAGGGCATTGAGGTCAGAGTTGGCTGTGAGTGGTGCTCTCACAAGGCAAGGAGTGAGTCCTGCTGGAGGCCTTCATACTCGTACCAGCAAAGGCAATGACATTCCTGGCAGCAGAAAGAAAAGAAAGTCACTTTCCCAGGAAAGGAATAAAAATCTAAGGGGGTCTGAGTTTCTTCTGACTTTACCAAATGCCTTAGCCAAGTCAGATCTCAGGTCCCCAGCTGGCAACATCAGTCTCATCCCAAACCACAACCACCCACTTTGCATGGGTGAGGCCATCCGTTTTTGCATATCCAGGAGAGAACCATTCAAAGTCTGGTCAACAAAATCATCTTCGTCTGAAATCAGAGAAGTAGTTCTTCAGACCTCCTGGGCATGAAGCCTGCAGCCTAGGAACACTGGAGGTGGGCAATACCAAGATAGTGCCCAACCCGCAAGAAGAGATCATTTGCAAAAGAACAGGCCAACGGGAGTCAATGGTTTGGCTTTTTGCAACTGTATCAGAGATCCCTTTAACAAAATGCATTCGTTCCCATCTAATCACATAACCTGCTGGTCTCCCAGAAAAGAGACAGCAATGTATCTAGGCACAATCTGCTCTGGATCCCACAGACCAGCTGGCTAGGAAATCAAACGTCATGAAACATATAGCAAAAATGCATTGATTTTTAGTAGAAGATTATATAAGTTCACTTCAAGGAGATAGAGAAGCCTCCCAGAGCAAGCTGTGAGATGCCCCTGATGCTGTTCAGAGTTAAAATTGCTCACTGCCCAGCCCAACATGCCTAAGTTAATGATGGGCCAAGAGGGAAGGAAGCAGAGGTGGGTCTTTCTTTTTTTGAGAGAGTTTATTTTCATAGGAAGAAATCTTTTTTAAAAATAAAGAAAGTCATATGCAACTGGTGTGGAAGGTATGACTAACCAGAAGAGAACTAAACACAGAGAAAGAAATCTATTAAGAAATAAGTACATAGAATATATTTAGTTAGATGGTTTGTATAATCATGTGGCTATTATGAATCCTGGGAAATACTGTGTGTGCTAATTTACAGAAATAGAATAAATTCAATTAGGATTTAGATGGATCTGTCTTGGTCAGTAAGATTTACAAGGCATAGCTGAGATAGATTGGGAGAGCTCACATTTAAGACGACAGCACCAGTAGTCAAGGGCAGGGCCACAGTCTGACCATGAGGAAGAGAGGACCCGACCCAGACCAGCCTCTACATGGAGTCCCACATGCTTGCCCCAGGCACAGGAACCTATCTTCTGTGCTCATGACATCATATTGAGATACCTACATGCCAATAACATGTACAATAGGAAGGTGCAAAGGAACCCAGGGTCTCAAGATTGCTACCGGGGGGGGGAGGTGAGGGGGAGGGGTCTGGGAGCAGTTTTCATAGAACGCAAAGAATGAGATCAGAGTGGCCTGGCTTATTAAACAAATAAGAGCACACCTTGCTCACACCAATAATGAGCATGTGTCATGAGCTCAGGATTTTGGCTGATCTATGCACCTGGGTCATATGAACTCCAAAGAACAAAGAGTGAGTTCATTTCAGGAATGACTTGGGTGGTAAATAAAAGGAGAATAAGGCCGGTGAGCCTCAAAAGCATCTTGGATGTTGCCACCTATCTCTTCTGCAGATGAGGCTGTGAGCAGCAAACTCAAACCACACGTTTACAGACCTATGCCAGAGAAGAGAGGGCAGGCCAAAGAGAGAGGTCAAAAGATGCCTCTTTATCCTGGCTTACACGCCTTCCGAATCAATGGCAGGAAAGAGCTCAGCATTACCTGGTCAGGACCTCTGTCTCCATGACAAATCGCCATGAAGTTAAACCAGGGGTCCACAAGTCACACAACACATATTCTGAACTTTGACCTCCTCAAGGACAATGACTGTGTCTTCCAAGTCTGCTACATCTCCGCAGTGTGCCTCTTACTCTATGTAACTCAGACACACAAAACACAAGAGACTGACAGACAACATAAGCCAGTGCAGAAAATTCCTACCTCAACTTGCAACTGAAGTCAATATGGAACACAAAGTTTATAAGTCTTAATTATTTTGCACCTTGCCAGTGCTTTCTATTTGCAGCAATATACACTCCAGCTCTGAAGCAAAGTTTACACACACTGCCTTTGCCAACAGACACAAAACTCTCATATTAATGGGACTATATTTTCAAAGTTCCACGCTCATAAGCCTTGGGTAGCCAGGCTCTGCCCACCTAAGCCCCAAACTCAGCCCCCCAGGCTCCCCAGGGGAAACCAACAACCCATGATAACAAGCAGCCAGGAGAAGGTACATGAATGCATCAGAAAAGAAAGCCCTGTGAGATTTCAAAAATCTCCCAGGTCCAGAAAGCATTTGCCTTAACGTCAAGGAACATGTGCCCAACCTCTTGAGGTATTTGCACATTGATGGGAAAACATGACTAGGTCCAAAGAAAGGCTTTTATTCTCTGACTTCAAGAGGTTTAAAGTGGGTTCTGCAACCATCTTTCCAAATGATTTTGTGTCAAAAACTAATATTTCGGAGTTAAGCCTCTATGGAAGATATATTTTTAGTAGCCTCTCCTAAATGGCACTTTTAAAAATAATCTCCTTCAAGATGGCAGACGATTAAAACAGGAATGTCCAAGTGCCAAATTAAAAAGGTTCTTATAATTTGGAATGTGACATTTAGCATTGCCGTGGGACGACAGATAATTCGGTACTTGATCATTAGATATTCAGCAAGCGCCACTCAGTTGCAAAGTGTATTTCTTATTAAACTTCCGTACTTAAATAGCATCAGTTCTCAAATGAGATCACCCCTTCTGAAGGCTTTAAAGATACCAAGAAAGTCCCAGGGACCATTTTATTTTAAAGTGAATCTTATTACAAAACTTGGGATGATTTTTTTCCCAGCTATCTCATCCCTGAATTTTAAATTACTCGTCCTTCTCTCCCACCAGCTCAACAGTGGAGGCAAAGTGTCCCATGGGAACACAGGTGGCTTGCAAGGAAAATTCACAGAATGTCTGTTATCCATCAGGACAGAAAGGTAGCTTTCTGGATGATCGAGTGGTCTGGTTAACAGAGTGTCACCATAGACACCACAGGTGCACAGTCAGATGTATACATCATGTCCTCCATGAGTGATTATGTGTGCCAGGCCCAGAGAGGAGGGACACAGAGACACAGCCTCTGCCTCAGTGAAGCTCTCGGTCCACAGGGAAAAACAGAAAAGCAACACAAGTGGTAATGCAGAGTGACAAATGCTGCAGCACAAAGTGTCACAGAAACAGAGAGACTAGAGGCCAGCTAGCTGAGCAGGTGGACAGTATGCAAGAAGAAGTTGGTTCTAGTGAACCCACTTCACAGGGACCCCCTCACAAAATACTCAAGTCTTGCATGATGAAGAGGAGATGGAAAGTAAGGCTTTGCAGCTTTCCAGGGCAATTCGACGAACAACAATGACCATGGCGCCACCGAGCAATGCAAATTTTTATCAAACTAGAGATAACGGGAGGGTGAAGGTGGGCGGGAGTGGAGACACAGCCACACAGAAAGAGATTCAGGTAGGGGACAGATACAGACAGAGAGAGAGACAGACAAGGAGACCAACACACACACATGCAGGTAAGGAGGGACAGCGAGATAGAGAGAGACAGGGATCAAGACAGGCAGACAGACAATGAAAGAAAGGAGCAGAGAGAGAGAAACAAAGGCAGAGACAAGCAGACATGGAAAGAACAAAAAGAGAAAAGCACACATAGACAAAACAAGAAACAAAGAAAGAAGGAGACAAAAACAAAGTGAAACAGAGACAGAACAGAGAATACAAGGGCAAACCCAACAAGCAGCTCCTTGAGAGCCAATGCCCAAGAGGCCATAGGGGCCTGGAAATTCACTGCTGTTCAGACAAGGCTCTGCCCAGGCTGGTGAGTGGTGGGAGGCTAGTCAGACCAAAGACTGGATGCCCGGCCTGCTGCTCAGGCCCCTTGGACTGCAGGCAGGCCCACCATACCCCACAGCCACACTACGGCGCCTCCTCTCCTGCGGGCCCTGTGGACCCCATCCCATGCAAGGCAGGCTCCAGAGACAAGGCAGAGTTTGACAATCACCCCATTAGCCATCAGTAACTACCATGACAGCTAAGCGCCCTAGCTTTCTCCAAATGCATTCCTCAGGAAACCATTCTGTGAGCACCTTCTGAGAAAAGATGCTCCTCAGGAAAATAATTCTGGGAAACAATGCTTACAGCAATGGTCCTTGGAGAAATAACTTTGGGAAATGCTGTATCTAACCCCTCCCCCAATGCCCCTTGAAGAGGCACAAGTTATCCTGGCACTGACCCTTGGGGGATGTCCTATAGGAAAGACTACCAAACTATTTTTGATCCAACATTTTCCAAGCTTATTCCATTGGAGAAACCTACCACCCCTCCTTTTAATATATATATATATATATACACACACACACATATGAACCAACTCTGCTAACCCCTCTGCATCACTGTTCTGCTTTTGGGAAACTGCCTTTTCCAAATTTGAAGTTTCCAAAGAGCACTTCTGACATCAAGATGAAGTGATTGGTATGAAAGGAAAGAAAAGCGTGGGGGGGGGGAGGTGGGTGGAAAGGAGAAGAGAAAAACCCTCTGATGTACAAAATGAGAAGGAGAGATAAGAAAGGGAGAGATTTACCTTGCAGGTAGGGAGTGGGAACAGGGAAGGGGAAGGTTGGAGGGCTTCAACACAGAAGCATCTGAACTCTTAAAACGACCCAGAGTACTGTGCCGGGGCACAAAAGATCCCAAACTTTGTCTGAAATGATACAAGAAAAAAACCAGAGAGAGTAAGCAGCATGGTGGTATGGAATAAGAGAGTCCTGGGTTTGTATTTAGGTGCTACCACAAAGCTATGTACCTTCAAATGAGCTGTGAAATCTCTCTGTGCCTCAGTTTGCTCAGTTGACAAATGGACCTAATAAGTAAATTATAGAGGGCTGTTCAGAGGGTGAAAGGATAAAAATGCACACCAAACACACAGCAAAGGGCTACCAAAGGGGGGCTCCCTTCCAAACAGACAAGGGAGGGGACAGGGACAAGCCAACAGGACAAATGCTTTGAGTCGGTGCCATGATTCCACAAGCCTCCAGTCATATCAAATCAGGCCATCATTACTGCTTAAGAAGAGGCAATCAGAAATGGGAATAAGAGAGAGAAACAGAGCCCCACCAAAGAGGCAGAGAAAAAAGGAAGTCAACTTCCATTACATTACCTGACCCCATATTTGTTTCCCCCACAGGAACAAACTGCATTTAACGAGCCGCTTCAACCTTGCACTTGCACAGTGCAGTGACTTTAATTGACCTCCCCATCTCCCAATCTTACAAGGTTCTATTTTCCTGTTTCCATTTATTATTCAAACTAGGAGTTATTCTCCCAGAGTGTAATCAAATCTTGCTAAAAGTTAAAAAACAAACAAACAAACAAACAAACAAAAAACTCCAAGCATTCATCCACCTATTACACCAGAAGAAAAAAATAATAATGAGGAAAGAGTCCTAAAAATACTTACAGTCAAAAAAAGAAAGGAGAAAAATGCAACCTTTAATCCCAAACTCTTTCTCCTTAAAATAAGTGACTTGGCTTATAAGTAATACAGTCATACGGGCTGAGGATCCTTAATCCAAAAATCCAAAGTCCAAAATGCTCCAATGAGCATTTCCTTTGAATGCTATGTTAGCACTCAAAAAGTTATGGATTTTGGAATTTTGTATTAGAGATGATCAACCAGTAAATATAATGCAAATATTCCCAAATCCAAAAGAATCTGAAATCTGAAACACTTCTGGTCCCAGTCATTAGGGATAAGGGACAGTCAACCTGTATTATGAAAAGATAAGGAAACTGCCCCTTTGTGCACAGTTAATTCCTTCTGAATTATCATTTGGTCTCTGCACTCATCCTCGGCTCTAAGAAAATGAAATTATCACGTAGCAACCATTTACTGAGCACTTACTACATGCCGGGCACGAGGGGTCAGAGATGAAAATGTATCATGTGTCTAGCACCGAGAGCACTGTTTCACTGTGGTACCCCATGGACCCCCCACTATGACCAGTACAATGCTTAATTCTACTCAACAGAAGAAGAAATTTGAGTTTCAAAAAAAAGCAGATAGTCCTAACCTGAGTCACTCAAATACCCCGGCAGTCTGGGAGGACTGTAGTCAGTGTAGTCAAAGAGCCAGGATGGTTGGACATGAAGCAGGAGAGGCTGAGACTCTCGTAACAGATGCCTCTCACACTGAAAAAGAAGAGAAGGCTTCAAAATTCAAATCGAGCTGGAAACTGCCTTTTGCTTCTGCCCTGGCTGTCTGACTCTGGGGAGATGACTAGAGCAAGCCTGAGGCAATAATGACAAGGTCAAGGATGTGCCCTGGAGGCCACGGTCCAAATGGCCGGCTCTTCCCAACAGCCATCAGGTCCGTAATGACTGTTTTACTCGCTCCTACTTTCTGACCATCACAACCTGCCAGGAGGAAAGGATCTTATGACAACTGCAGCTGCCTCTGTCTAAGTGGCTGTCACCAACCTGGAGGGCACTCAAGCTTAAAGCAAGATGGAGCATGGCATAGGAGAGAAGCTGGCCTTGCATAACATGGAGCCTGAGGAAAACCTGGACTCCACCACTTACTTCTGGTAACACTTATTCATCCACTCATTCACTCGGTGAGTCAACCCACAAGCAATGAGCACCTACCAAGTAAATCACTGAAACTCAGGGGGAGCAGAAAGAGACATAAAACTTGCCTTCATGGACAGGGAAGACAGATACTGAGCAGCAATAAATAAATGTAAATTACATTAAGACTAGCAGGGAGAGATACATCAACATGGAAGATGTTTACCTCCAATGCTATTCCAACTTTGTGGTATAAACAAAAATGGGAAACAATGCAATATCCATCAACAGGGGCCTGGTGAAATGAATTAGGGTTTTGCCAGTTCAAGGGAACAAGCAGTTTTTACAAAGAATGACAGATCTACTTGTAAAATAAATTAAAAGATCTCTAAAGTATATTGTTAAGTGGGGAAAAAGTAATCCACAGAACAATAAATCTAGCAGGTGACTAGTTATTAAAATGCGTAGGCACATGCGAGTGGCTTACTCAGGCATTGCTCATGTCTAGAAAGGTAAACCCAAGACTGGTAACAGTTATTGCCTCTAGGTAGGAAAATTAGGGAGTCAGAGGTAGGAAGAGATGTATTTTTCACTGAATACCCTCTTTTACTACTTGACTTTTTAGCATGGGTATAATAAGGCTTGTCAAGAGTTCAAGAAATGTGGTACTTTGCAACTGTTAAAAAAAATCCAATCTTTTAAGTCAGACCTGGATCTGCCACTTCTCAGTGTGGGATGTTGCACAAGTTACTTCATTTCTGAGCCTCAGTTTCCTCTTTGGCAAAGTGGGGATCATAACAGTAATTACTGTGAAGATCATAATAGTAATTACCGTGAGGATTACATGAAATAGTAATGCTTAAAAGTACTTAGTCAAAGTTTTGGTAGATAACAGTTACTCAATGAATATTAACCATCAATGTCAGCAGTTATTAATTTGTACTGACTGTTTTTATTATTCACAATGAGAATGATGCACTGACACTGTTCACTATGTAGTCACCTACCATTCTGTTGGCATAAGGGACACACAAAGGACACTTACAGGGTCAAACCACCTGTCCTCAGGAATGGGACCACTGCTTGGTCCTTGTCTGTTCCTGGGTTTCTCTCTATCAAGGCAGCTTTGGAGTAGATGGGGACCCTTGGGATTGGGCAGGGACGAGGGAGACTGGCCTATCCCCTAGGCCTGCCCCAGTCATGCTGAGAAACAGGAGTCAGTGTCAGGACGTCTCCATCCCCACAACCCCACAGTACCTTCTCAGTGGAGCCAGATTAGATACCACCCAAGTCTTTCCTGTGGGACACAGGTGGAAGGGCCATGGCAGAGCAGCTCTGGGACCTTGCTCAGAGGACAGTGGTTAACACAAGGGATCCCTCCTATTCCTGCTCCTCACAATTCTCTAGAGTTGGTGAAGCATGGAGGAAAAAAATGAACTTTGTAATTAAATATAAGCTTGAATCCAGGCTCTACTACACACTCACGGAAAGACTTGGAACGTCTCTTAGTAAACCTGAAAATGGAGATGATGCCATCTTCCACAAAGGGTTCTTAGTAACAACAGGTACTTCCTAAATGTGTTTCCCTCTTAGGTAAATTCCCAATCACTTAATTAAAGAAATCCACAAAGACATGTACAGAGTCTTGGAGTTGTCAGGAATTAAAGAGGCAAACACAACCAGGGACTGGACTATCAGTCTTTCAGCATGAGGGTTCCATTTCCATGCTGGCCCCGCAGAAACAGAAGGGGTCCAGTGTGAACTAGAACCTTCAGCAGTGCTTTCCAGACTCATTGTTATGAGTCTCCTGGTGGAAGTCCACACCACCACCCATGAAGCCATTATGCCCAAAAGTCAAAGCTTAAATTCATCAAGACTCCAGAGCAACTGACCAATTTAAAAGAAAAACAGGGGACAGAGGAACATGACAAAAATCACCAGAGGGTTGCAGTCAGCCAAAACGTACCATTCCGTAGGCTGTATTTCTTCAACAATAACAACAAAAAAGGCAAGGGGAAAAAAGAGAGATGGCAGGGGAATCTACAAATTAAGAGAGTTCAGAGACATATCACCCAACTGCAATATAAGGATCTTATTAAGATCCTGATTAGTACAAATGAATTGAATTTTTTTTGGTATAACTGGAGAACACAGACTAGAACTGGGTGTGGTGGCTCATGCCTGTAATCCCAGCACTTTGGGAGGTGGAGGTGAGAGAATAGCCTGAGCCCAGGGATTTGAGACCAGCCTGGGCAACTTGGCAAGACCTCTACAATAAATCAAAGAATTAGCCAGGCATAGTGGTACATGCCTATAGACCCAGCTACTTGGAAGGCTGAGGCAGAAGGACTGTCTGAGTCCAGCAGGTAGAGGCTGCAGTAGCCATGATCATGCCACTGCACTCCAGCCTGGGCAACAGAGTGAGACTCTGACTCTAAAAAAAAGAAAAAGAAAAAAAGAACATAGACTGGACAGTAGATGATATTAAGAAATTGCTGTTAATTTGTAGATGCTGTACTGGTATTATGAGTACATATTAGCAAGAAATATCGAAACATTTATGAAAGAAAGAATAAGATGGCTTAGATATGCATCCAAATAATGAGTTGAAAAGTAATTAAGCAGAATATAAATGAAGCAAGAATGACCTTGAGTTGACTATTAGTGAGGCTGAGTGATACATACATAAGGTTTCATTATACAATTTTCTCTGCTTTTACATATATTTTAAATTTTCCACTTCTATTTAAAGTGAGTGATAGGTTAGGAGGGGATATTCACAATATATAACAAAAGAGGATAAATAAAGAACTGCTACAAATCAGAAAGAAAAACCTGCAGTTCAATAGGCCAGGTTTCTTCAACAATAACAACAAAAAAAAAGGTGGGGAGAGAGAAGGGAAGGGAAGAGATGAAAAGAGACATATTGCCCAACTGCAATATACAGACTTACAGCATACTTAGATCCACATATTACAAATGGATCCAGTAGGAAAATGGGCCAAGTCACAGAAGTAGAAGCCAAAATGGGCAACAAGGAAATGAAAACATGGGCACCCTTACTTCTGACCAGGGAAATGCAAGCTAAAACCATCTTACACAAAGAAAGGGGGAAGGTGTGAGTGGACAAACACAAACTGCTTTTTCTCTATTCTCACACAACAACAATTGACACAGAAGACTTCTTCTGACCAAACATATAGGGCTCTCTCTCGCCAACAAGCAATCAGTTCTGCAGAGGACACCAGCTGGGTGTCCTCCAATTCAATTCGGCCACCATCTACCTGGAGATGGCATCAGATCCCACAGGGGGAGGGCTTTGTCCCACAAGGCTGCACTCTGCTTTTGATACCAATCATAAGCCCCATGTTCTTTTTACCTGTGCTTCTGATGAAGCTAGAAATCAAGGACCTTATGAATCCCTTCTTGGGTTCAATTAACTTGCTAGAGCATCTCACAAAACTCAGGAAAATGCTTGCTTACATTTTCTGGTTTATTATAAAGAATATTACAAAGGATACCAATGAAGAGATGTGCAGAGCAAGGAACAGGGTAGAGAACTTCCATGTCTTCCCCGGGCACACCACTTTCCAGGAGCCTCCACGTGTTCAGCAATCTGGAAGCTCCCCAAGCCCTCTCTCTGGGCCTTTTATGAAGACTTCATTGGAGAGTCATGATTAGCAACCATGACAAATGTGATTGGACAAAGGGGGCTATGCTCCAATATTAATAGACCAAGTGGGAAACCCAGAAGGGCCTGTCTGTTCAGCTCCTTGGCCCATTTGTGCAGCATTCCTTCCTCCAGGATATGGGGCAGGCCTCCTTCTGAAATGGGGGTCTGTCCAGTCAGACAGGATAGGTTGGATAACTTCTTCATGGATGATTACAGTTCTGCCTTGGGGAGGAAAAGGAGCAGGTGAAGGAGGGAGGAAAAGCCGAGCCGGAAAAGGACAGAGAGAGGTTCTGGGTCTGAGATCTAAAGTGCCCTAATGTTATAACAAGAGCTATTGAAGTTACAAGCCAGGAACTGTGAACAAAATTCTATTTATATATAAGGTGGAGGGCTCCCCAAAACTGAAATTATCTTGTGGAGGGCAGGCCCCTTATAGTAAGGCTTCCCCTACTACGTAAGTGTTTTGGGAACCCATGGGCATCAGTGTACCAGCTAGCGTTGTTGTGAGAGGCTGCATTCAGCTTCAGTGAATTGTTCTGGAGATTCTTTCAATGTGTTTGTCTATCTCGTGATGGGTGATTTACGAGCATACCTGCCTTTACCATGCTGAGTATTCAGCAGTTTTTGACCAAATACAGTATGATCCCTGTGTTCCACCCTCCCTATTCACCAGATCTCATCCTGAATGACTTTTTTTTGTTTCCCTGCATGAAAAAGGTCCTCAAAGGGAAACATTTTGCCAATATGGAAGAGGTGAAACAAAAAACATCAAAAGCACTAAAAGGCATTAAAATTGACCAGTTCAAAAACTGTTTTGAGCATGTTGATAGGTGTATTGCATCAAATAGAGTGTACTTTGAAGGTGACTGGAGTTTAAACATGTAAGAGTAAGTACACGATTTTTAGAAATAAATTCTGGGTTTTGGGGGCTCCCCCTCGTATATCATAATATCACAGCAGGGATATAAGAGCACTAGCAGGAACTCTTACGCACTGACGGAGGGATCAGAATTAAGTACATTTACTTTATAATATGATGAAACTCAGTAAAGTTGAAGATGCCATACTCTAAAACTTAGTAATTTCATGCTTAGGCATTGACATTGAAGAAACACTTGTGTAATGGACCTAGGAAGTGATAGCAGATGGTTGCTAACATCACAAAAAGAGAGACAGCAGATATAATGCATCTCTTGATAGAAAACACCACTCCAATAACCGAGTCAGTTTATCAGCAAAATTAAAAGCAAGTTCAAGCCTCTAGATTCAAATGCCAATTTAAAGAAATACAGGAAATGGAGGAACGTATCAAATAATGCTACAGGGATGCAATCAGCAAGATTAAGGTGGTGGAAAAACTCTATAAGGCAAACTCAGTGCCTTTAATAAACACATAGAAAAAAACAGATGTTAAGAGATGAGGGAAGACTCTATAGATGAAAAGAAGTATAAGACAGCAGTCAAATTCATAGAGACAGAGAATAGAGCAGTGGTTGCCAAGGGCTGGGGGAGGGGATGAGGAGTTAGTGTTTAATGGGGACAGAGTTTCAGTTGGGGATAAAAAAGTTCTGAAGACAGATGGTGGTGATGGTTGCACAATATGTGAATGTACTTAATGCCACTGAATTGCACACTTAAACATGATTAAGATAGTGAATTTTATGTTACGTATAGTTTAACATAATTTTTAAAATTTAAAGAAAAATAATCATAGGGACATATCAACCAATTATAATGTGTGGATCTCATGTGGATCCTGAGTCCAAAACACTATGAAAATTATGAGAAAACTGGAAGTTTGACTACTGACATATTTAATGACACAAAGGAACTACTGGTAATGAGGAGCAATAATATGTTTACTTATTTTTAGAGACAATACTAAGATGTCTATACATAAAGTAATATCCAGTACTTGATTCAAATGATACAGGAGGAAGAAGTTGATATAGACAACTTGAAATCAGATTGGCCATAACTGAAAATAGTTGCAACTTGACCATGTATGCCAAAGAGTGCAATATATCTATCTGCATACCTTGGTGCTTAACACTTTACATAACAAAGAGGTTTTAAAATGAAGAATTTATTATATACATGGACAAAAGGACAAGTATTAGAAGCTTATGACATCATGGTTTGTAATAGCAAAATACTGGAAACAAATTAAATGTCCATAAACACACAACTGAATAAAAAAGATCACGGTATTTCACTTAGCAGAGAACTACATAGACAAAAAAGAGAATGTTGAATCAACAGAGCTCAGCCATGGGTGATTCTGCCTGGTTCTGAAAACCAAGAGGCATGTGACAACACCTGGAGACATTTGTGGTTGCCACAACTGAGGGCGGTGAAGCCACTGGGCTCAAGTGGGTGGAAATGGGGGACGCTGCTCAACATCCCGCAATGCTCAGGACAACCCTAGAACAAAGAATTATATGACCTACAATATCACCAACGCCACAGCTGAAAACCAAACATGAGGATGTATGTGGGATACTCCTCAAGCCATAATAGTGAATCAAAAAGAAACAAAAACAAGTGGCAAACAGATATGTATAAGTTATACCCTGTGGGGAAAGGTTAAGGACACAAAAGAGAAACTGTTTACTGCTCATGGAAATTTATTTATGAAGCAAAGTATGAAAATATGGAGGGGAAAACTATATGCCAGTTTCAGAATACAGATTACTAGAGGGAGGAATATGAAAAATTGTTTCAAACAAATTTCTAAATTTTGTTCTTCTCCCCCTCCCATCCAAACAACAGCACACATGGCAGAGGTTAAGGCAGATAAAACTGGCCAGTGCATGCACTGCTGCTTACTGTTTCAGGCTCTGTGCTTTTCCCTGCCCTGGACATCACTAACAACGAACAGACTAAGCAGTGGGGCTGTGGGCAGGCTAGTGGACAGAAAGAAGGAGGGCAGATGGCAAGGCTGAGGCTGTCCTATGGGAGCACTCACCGGTCCCCGGAGATCAATGAGTTCCTGTCTCATCTGGGACACGAGGGTTTCCTTGGCCACCAGGGCCCTGTGCAGGCGCTCGTTGAACTCAATCAGCTCGCCGTGCATCTCTGCCACCTGGAACACAAGTGCCAAACAGTGAGGCTCAGAAGCACACCACCCTCCCCAGGTCTGGTCCTACCTTCCCTGGACCTTCCTTCCAGTTACTTGTCAGTAAGGCATCGGCAGTTCGCTGGGGCCAAAGATGACAACACTGCTTACCTATGAGCCATGTAATCCATACGTATGGGGAACATGTTTTGACTTGCTTGATTTTAACACTTAGGAGTCAAAGATTTGAAGTTTATGATCAGAGAAGGACTACATCAGGACATTTTTGGACCTCAGGCTTTTATTCTTATTAATGAACATTTTTCTAGAAAGGCTTTCTTTCTCATCTGAGCTATACCTGTTACTGGTATCACGAGAGTACTTTAGACCATTCTGTTCCTTAAGTCCTTGTTTCTGAAAACCAAGAAAACAGAGCCAGAACCTCATCAAGGATAGTGACAACAATGCTGACAGAAAAAACCATGGCAGCACAACTACCCTTCAGTCCCTGTTTATTCTACATTGGGATAAATCCTTCCTGTGCACTCTTCAGATCTTCACCACACCAGCTCTCTGAGGCAGATGTCATTATTCCCAACTTACAGAAAGAGAAATAGTGTCCTAGGAATTAATGAGCTTGCTCAAGGTCGTATGGCTAACAAGGGACACTCTCCAGAGTCCTGGCTGTGTGCTATGATCCTACCACTCTCTGCTGTGCCCGGATGCAACCCATTTGGACCTGCTGTGAGCCACTGAAATTTTCTAAATTGAATTATTCAATATTCTCAGTTAATTCCCAATAGATCAAAATAGAGGTGACTACACACAGACTACTCAAGAAAAATTTATGTAGGCATTTAAGAGAAATGTGAGATGTAACCCTGCTCTTCAAGAACCCATGAATGAAGAATCTTCCAAGCAGCTTAAAGACAAGTCCACAGAATATGAGATTAAGAAGACCCTCACCGGGCTCCTGGCCCCCTGCCCTTTCTAAGAGATCACCCCTCCTGCACCCTAGACTTGACCTAAGCACATATCACACCATATGCTGTGCAGAAATAATACTAGGCCATTTGTAGAAAGTGCTTTCCATGAGATATAGTCTGAAAAAAGAAGGAATATAGGGAGAAGTCTTTGTGAAAATAAGGAGAGTCACTAACCTAAGTCTTACCTCGGGGGAACAAAGCAGAGCCCCCATTCTTTCTGCTGTTAAATAAAGAATAAGACAGAAGAAAAGGCACCAGGATATGATGATTCATCAAGGAATATGTTTCCTTCTTGTTCTCTCTATTTTCCTCATTTAAGTTCCCATTCAGCAGTGAGAGAAAAACGCTTAGATTCTAAACTTTAAAGAACGACATTCTCAGCCGGGCTCTGTGGCTCAGCCTGTAATCCTGCACCTTGGGAGGCTGAGGTGGGTAGATAGCCTGCACCCGCGGGTTCGAGACCCGCCTAGACAACTTGGTGAGACCTCATCTCTACAATAAATCAAAAAAATTAGCGAAGTGTGGTAGCGTGCCTGTAGTTCCAGCTACTTGGAAGGCTGAGGCGGAAGGATCGCCAGAGCCCAGCAGGTCAAGGCTGCGGTGGCCGGGAGCGTGCCACTGCATTCCAGTCTGGGTGACAGAGTGAGACTCCAACTCAAAAAAAAAAAACAAAAAACAGAACGACATTCTTCACCTGAAATAAAAGGGAGTCATTGTGCAATCAACACGAAATGCATCAGGCTCCTAATTGTCATCTGGTGCTTCCATTAACTTGCTCTGTAAGCTCCCACTCAAAACAGCACCCCCTCTGTCCCAGAGGTCCTGACCTCTTTCAAGCTGGTGTGAAATACTAAGTAGAAACAGCACAAAAGACACTGCAAGAATTGTGCAATTAACAAAGGAAGAATAAGTCACTGAGCCCTTTCATCAGCCTTTTCCTTTGTATGGAACTAAAATTAATATTCCTCAGTTGCCTTATTCTTTAAGGATAAGAAAAGCTTGAGTTGATCTTCCTATGGCCTTTCACAAACAAATACAATATCACTAATAATGCCTGTGTGAATCCTCCACATGGAAATCACACAAACACTCCCACCCCCACCGAGCTTCCTGAGGTGGGGAAGGGCTATGACTCCATTTACCACACAGCTGCCTATATCACTGCTAATGACCTGTTCATGTGTCCCCACAAAACATGAGCTTTAAATAAATACCACTGTCATTTGCAAAGCAAAGCAGGATTTTGTGTTTTGTTTTTGTTTTTGTTTTGTTTTGCAGTGGGAGCCAGAGTGTTACAGCAATTTTCCATAAATGCATAAAACATCAAAATATTCCAGCTCCAAGTGGTGTTTATCATAAGTTGTCAAAACCCTGGTTCTCTTTTGCAGCCAGAAGAGTAGGACTTGATCACATCAGACAAATCTTTCATTTCACTAGGAAATGAAAAAGAAAAATTCGATGCAACTCCGGAGACAAAATCTGATAAATAATTTTCAGCAATCATTAAAATGACGATATTCATTGGACTAAGCTAACCCCTGAGTTCTTATATTCCCTACCTCTACCTACAGCCATTGATATAAAAAGCTTTCATCTTACATAAACCATACTGAGCTTACTGTTCCTTGAATAACTATTTCCAAATTCCAGTATAACTGGAAATAAACTCGAGACTCAGAAAGAGCCCCAGAAAAAGAAAGCAAGTTCACAAATAGTTCTGTTATCATCAAAATAAAAGTTGGCTGCAGAACGACTGCCTCTTGAAATTTTTCTGAAGTTTTGAGGGCACTTACAGGTCTTACCTGACCTTCTTATTTTCAACTGAGAATGCCAGGAAATAGGGTACAGAGAGAACAGATGCCCTCCAATCCACAGGTCCCAAGCAGGCAGTGTATTTTTCCCAATAACTTCTAACATCGTCACCTGCTCTTTAATATGCTCAATGCTTTCACTGCCCTGAGGATAGCATCCAAACTTCTTTGAGAAGTGGTCCCAGCCTCTCTCTCCAACCCCATCTCTCCCTTTTGGCATCTCACTAGCTCATTCAGCCCCCACAATCCTTAAACATATGAGCTCCAGGTCACCTGAAGACAAGGAGTGAGGTATGTCCCATGGAAGAAACTGCAGGTGCAAAGGTTTACACCAGAGGTTGCCAGGTAAGAGGCTGAGAGAGGTGGTTAATGTCTCAGGCTTTGGTGCAAGACTGGTGCAAGATGGGCATCAGAAACCTCGTGCGCCTCACTGGGTCACTGTGAGGATGACAGCAGAGGCACGTGCTCAAGGCACATCTGGAGCAGAGCATGTGCTCAGGGGATGAGAGCTGGTTTCATGTGATGGATGATCATGAAAGGAGACATGGAGGAGGCAGCAGATGGGTAGATCTGCAGAGGCCAGATGGAAAAGAGCCTCCATGTGCTGCACCAAGGAACTTGGACAGCTGTGAGGAGACACACTCACTGTCTCCCAAGCAAGAACATCAGAGTTGCTAACCACCTACCTGCTAGGCATGGTGATTGGTGCTAGGGATGCGGGGAAAGGCGAGTCCCACACAGTTCACATCCTTGGGCATTTGGTAAATTATGATAGAATGACTTGGAGAGAAGATAGCGTTGTGAGGGGAGACTTCTCTAAGAGACAACATTCCGAAGTCACTTGTCTAATGGGCCCTGGCACATGCACAGCAGACTCCTATGGCAACCCATGCCCTAAATCCCCATCAGGCACTTGCTATGTTCTGACACTCAGAAGCAGTTTAAGACTCTGACATGTTTCTTTCTGCCCTCATTTGTTATATTCCCTGAAAATTAGTCCGCAGGAAATTAAGGAAGCTGTTTTCTGGCCCCTAGTTTACACTGCCAGTGGGGAGGGAGCTGGAACTTCTTTCTGTGATAACTACAGTGCACCTGCCTAGTTAAGAACTAACCTAGACAGTGCCCACACTGCCTTAACACACTCCAGAGCACCCAACTATGTGCCAGGCCTCTTACAGGCGTTTGGTCCACCAGTTCATGTAATCCTTGCAACCTTCCTGCAGGGCAAGCATGTCTTCCTTGTCAATGAGGTCACTGAGGCTCAGAGGGGTTGGGTTATAAGCCTAAAATGTCAGGGTTAGGAAGTGACAGAACAGGGATTTGAACTCATGCCTTGATGGTGCTAATAGCTGTGCTCGTTGCACTCCATCTTGGTGTATGGTAGAAAGCTGACCCCTTTGGTGGTTAAGAAAGGTAAGTTTGAGGTGGCAGGATCACTTAAGGCCAACAGTATGAGACCAGTATAGTAAGACCCTATCTCTAAAAAAAAAAAAGTTTGCCAATTGTGGTGGCACACACCTGTAGCCCCAGCTACTAAGAAGCTGAGGCAGGAGGATCACTTAAGGCCAGGAGTCTAAGGTTGTAGTGAGCTATGATCGTACTACTAAATTCCAGCCTGTATGAGAGAGTAAATGCCTGTCTCTCCAAAAAAATTAGCCAGGCATGGTGGCCCACACCTCTAGTCCCAGCAACTCAGGAGGATCACTTGAGCCAAAGATATTGAGGCTGAAGTGAGCTATGATCATGCTACTGCACTCCAGCCTGGGTGACAAAGTGAGACCCTGTCTCAAAGGAAAAAAAAAAAAAAAAGAAAGATAAGTTTGACCCTCAGAGTAGAGGGAAATAGCATGGTACAGACAAATGGCTCCTAATCCAAGCTGATCATCAGTCACTTAGAGGGTTTCCAAAAAATGCAGATTTCTGGCTTCAGCCCCAGAAATTCAAATTCAGTGGATTGAGGGGAAGGAATTCAAGGAAGTACTTTTTAAAGCCACCATGTTTTTTTTAAATCCAGTCCTGCTTCAATGAGCAACATGGTTGGTTCCATGTTTTTGCTACTGTGAATAGAGCTGCAATAAACATATGTGTGCAGGTATCTTCTTTGTAGAATAATTTGAGTTCCTCCGGGTATATTCCCAACAGGGGAATTGCTGGGTCATACGAAATGTCAATTTCTAGTTCTTTCAGAAATCATCACACTGTTTTCCAGAGAGATTGTACAAGTTTGCATTCCCACCAGCAGTGTAGAAGTGTTCCTTTTTCTCCACATCCTCGCCAGCATCTGTTGTTGTTTGTTTTATTAATGATGGCCATTCTTACCGGGGTTGGGTGGTATCTCACTGTGGTTTTGATTTGCATTTCTCTGATGATGAGTGAGGTTGAGCACTTTTTCATATGTCTGTTGGCTGCCCGTATATCACAGAAACAAAGAATAGAGTTCCATATGTTCTCATTCATAAGAGGACCTTGAACAATTATAATGCTATAAGAAAGCGATTGGCAGTAATGGGAAACTGTCGGTGGGGGGGAGGGGTAGAATTGGCAGTTGAGGGAAACTGTTAGGGGAGGGAGGGCCATACCTCATCAACAGGGGTACCTGCATGATCAATGTTTGTATACCTAACCCGGAATTATACCCCAAATCTTTATAATAAAAAAATTTTTTTAAAGCCACCATTACTGTAATGATCAACCAGAATTCGAGACCACTGGCAAAGACAAAGGGATGCATCTCCCAGATTTGGCTTTGACCTGCAATTGGGCCATCCCCAGCTGGAGAAAACAGTTTTCAGTTCACCTCTTGTGAAACAGCGATGTCACAGAAGCTTCACCACTTGTCAACTCTCAGCCTCCAAACTCTCAACGATGTGAACAAAGTCACAGCCAGGGGAAAACCGCATGAGCTCTGCCTGCCTGCAGCAGACAGCAGACCACTTGACCATCAGTGTCCTCAGGCGATTGGTCCAGAACTATCCTGCCTGGGATGCCAAAGCCTTCAGAGGCTCCAGCTCCTGATACAATATGGTGTGGTATCTGCTATAACCTATGTACATACTCCGGTAGACTAAGTCATCTATAGATGGCTCATAATACCTCATGTGACATAAATGTCATGTAAATAGTTGTTACACTGTGTCGTTTAGGGAATAAAAACAAGAAAAAGCCTGTGCTCATTCAGTACAGATGCCTTTTTTTCCCCAAATATTTTCAATCTGCAGTTGGTTGAACCCACAGACGTAGAACCCATGGACATGGAGGCCTGGCTACAGTTGTCACATGTAGTGTGACTGTTCCCAGAAGTGGCACAGTGAAGGAGTCTACCACAGTGCTGTGTAAGGGGTGGCCCCAAATTGGCATTGACAAGCCAACTTTCTGCTACCAGTCTAAGAGAATAAAAGAAAATGAATGGAAAGTAAGCATTTAGAAATGTGTAAAGCAATTTCATATTGCTATGTAACCCAGGAATTCTAAGCTTTTTCTAGGTTTTTTTGTATTGCATAAAAGTTATTAGTTTACAATGAACTGAAATTTTTTTAAAAACTGGCTCTATACAGATAGTTTGAGAAACACTTATCTACAACATATATGCTGTATTTGACGCAACTTACATTAATAATTATAAAAAACAATGATGAATAATAATGACAAAAAAGAAAGCCAAAATACAGCCATGCTTGCATAAAATTCACTAAGAGAGTTTAAAAGAAAAATAAGATAAACCAATGCTATCAACACCTGTCATTCTTTCAAATACATATATAGGCTGTGTGTCCCTTATTTGAACATGTGGGACCAGAAGTGTTTTGGATTTGGATTTGGGGATATTTGCATTATACTTATAGGTTGAGCATCCCAAATCTCAAAATCTGAAATCCAAATGTTCCAGTGAGCATTTCCTTTTATCAGCATGTCAGCACTCAAAACGGTTCAAATTTTGGAGCATTTTGAATACTGGATTTTTAGATTTAGGATGCTAATCCTGTATATTGTTTTCTTGTAGTGTCAATTCAGCCTCAAAAACTAAGAAAATTAGGAATGTTACCTGTAAGAGTGGGTGACCAGACCTAGCAGTAGACACTGAGTCACAGGAAGTCCTCACAAAATTCTAGATGCCACCACTTTCTTTGACCCTGGCACTGCCAGGCCATTTGCACAATGTTACCATATGGTGCCCATTTACCAGCAGAGGAAGGTAAGGCTCAGGGACTGAGTAACAGTCCAAGGTCACAGAGTTCATGAGTCAACAGTGAAACCTGAGCCCCAAGCTCGTGTTCTTCCCATCACATGACCTTCAGACAACAAATCAATAGCCCAGGAAGAAAAATGCTGTGTCCACTTGAAAGTGAGGGAAACCTCGGCTCAGGGACGCAAGCCACCTGTCTAACACTGTGTAGCTCAGCAGGCCACGACTGCAGAACAGGTTTCCTGCTCTTAATCCAATGCTCTCTGCTCCTCCACTGGGGGCCATGAGATTCGAAGGAGAAGAGAAATGGGGAAATGTCTTGCAAACTGAGGTTCTCTCTCCACGTAAGGGGCTCAGGAGCAATGATGATGGTGGGGAGGAGAGGGCCGGTTTCCAGAGCATTTGATCGGCACCAGGACCGTTCCATGTACTCTCCACACACGGTGGTGCATAAGAACCCTACAACGCCCCTAGAGGCAAGCACTGTTACTGTCCTTATTTCTGTAGCTGAAATAACTGGGGTGAGCAACTTGCCCAAGACCACACAGGCAGTAAACAATAGAACTGGGGTTCAAATGTCTGAGTCCATATTCTTGTCCATACTCCCTGCCCTGCCTCAGCATACACCACCATTGTGATGCTGGGGCTAGCATCTCCAGGTACCAGTGAAACAGCAGAGGACGCAGGAGAGGTGACGAACCCTGGGACCAGGGATTGAGAACACCACCAACAGTAAGGGATGCTGTCACACACATACCTGCACATACATGTAGCCCAGGAAAGGCACTGCCAATCCCTCAGTGAATGTCTGCCATCAGTTGGCAGAGGCGGAACCACCTGGCTGTGGCTGCTCCCACTATCCTCCAAACCTTTCAAGACCCCATCTGGCTTGTCACAGACCAGTCCAAAAACATTCCCCCTCAGGGGGACCCTAGCAGTAAGGGAAGAGGCACCGCAAGTAAGAAAGACCCTCCACAGAGACAACACCAAAGGAGATGCTCAAAGAAACCTCCAGGAGCTCCCAGCAGCCAGGAAGGGCCGTCTCCAAAATGGGTTTTGCTTCATGCGAAGGCAATTTGGAAACCAGTTTCAAGTGAAAATCCCAATGCAAAGACATGCTGGGAGACTGTCAGGTATTACACTTCTTGATGCCCACATCCAGGAGAAAAATGAAACGTGTGCAGGTTAAATCCAGGTCCTGTCTATTCACTGCTGTGGGACCTTGAGTACATAACCACATCCTTGATTCTTGGAACCTGTAAAGTGAGGATACTGTCACCTACTGCACAGGCTTGTCACGAGTACAAAGAAATGACCCTGTCCGGGCAGTTACCCAGTGAGGACCCTGAAGGAACAGAATGAGCACTTGCTATGGGTCCAACAGCATTCTGAGCACTTAACACATCAGCACTAACTACAAGCCTGGGAGGTGGAGACCAACCCCCATTTTACAGATAGAGGAAACCAAGACTCAGGAAGGTGATGCAAATATCCAAAATCATGTAGTCTGCAAGGAGGGGCCAGTCTGGCTCTAGAGTTCACAGTCCTGCATCTCCCATCTTTTGAGTCTCTCCAGTTTCCTTCTTCCTGCCAGGCCTCCCTTTGCTTTGATCATGCCGTGTGCAGGGCTGGCTCCAGGAAGGCTTGCCCAGGTGAGGCAGGAGCTATAGTATCTCAGGACGCCGCCTCCTCTGTAGCATATCACAAAGCCACCAAGCGACAAGTTTAACCAAAACCCGTAGGGCAGATTCATTCTAAAGATCCACAGAGACAGAGTTGTTGGGCTGTCTGCAGACCCACCGAGATAAGTATCCCTGGTGATAACTTCCCATTTAAAAGACTCCCTTCATCTCCTCTGTAACACATCCCTTTGTGCTAGAATGCTGAGCCTGAAGTGTGATACTTACAAACATTTGGCTAGGATTATGCTTTGATGGAAGAAAAGAAAAAAAACTCCAGCACTAACAACAGTTCATTTAATAAGGGAATGCCTCTGAGATATAGATGCTTGGGTACCGTTTTAGCTCTGCCATGGGCTGCAGGTCCCAGCCCCAAAGCCGGGGTCATTCCTCCCGACATGTGACCTTTCTGGGAATAGGCGGTGAGCCCCGGACCAGCTTCTAACAGCCCAGGGAACAGCTCTCCTCCCCCCTGTCTCCCGCCACCACCCTAAAAGGGCAGAGGCAGGACTCAGAGAGGTGACAACGCTCAAATAGCAAGTGACACCTTCTTGGTGTTGCTTGAGACAGACAAGCAGTGACAGGAGAAAGCTCTAGCCGTCTGCTGAAGGATGAGCTCACCTAAGAACATCAGAGGCATCTGTGGCGGGAAGGTTTTCAAGCAGGTGCCCCCATTGGTGTCCACCCATCCTGTTGAAGCTTTGCCAGGAGAGGCTGGGCAGTATAGTGGTTAAGACAACCACTCCAGAGCCTGGCAACTGTAGATTAAACCCACCATTCCCACCTTCCCAGCTGTAACTTTGAGCAACTTACTTTCACCTTACTGGCCTCTGGCTTCTCATTCATTAAACGAGGCTAATAATGCAAATCTTACAGAACATTTGTAAGGTTTAAATAATACAAAAGTAGTGCTCAGTTTAGGGCTGGGCATGCATAAGGACTTCATAAATGCTAACTGTGATTATCCCACTAAAGAGGCACTTGCAGACACAGCCAGTGATCCTGTGGAATCTAAAGCCCTAATCTCTCCAGACCTGTCCCTTGTGCTCTACCCCTGCTGCTAAAGCTTGATTCAGAAGCACCCCTCCCACTCAGACACCACAGCCTCTCTGCTACCCCGCCCCAGTGGATGCCCAATGGACCTGCTAGACACCCAGCTGGATCATGCCCCTACTCTGCTTGAAACCCTTTGGTGATGCTGATAGGCAAAATGACATGATGTGTGCAATCTGTGCCTAAACAATACCAGGGGTGGTGTGGGAGAGTGCGGGGCCTGGAGGTGCTGGCTGCTGGAACTGATGGGGCTGGGTAATGGCTCACAGAAGGACATGATGCCATTCTCTCTACATTCTTATTTTGCCTAATCCAAATTCTGAAAAGTCACAAAAGCAGTGGAGGGTGTGGGAGAAGGGAGAAAACATTTCAAAGGAAGGACTGACATTAGCCAACTGAGAACAGGTCTGCACCACCTCCTTGCCATACACACCTCCCGAAATCCTTCTCACCAAAGCCCAGCTCCAACCACCGCTGACCTCCCTCTCCAACTCCTCTGATCTGTCCATCCCTCTCCTCCATCCCTCAGTAGGGGTAGCAACAATAGTTACTGTTTTCTGATCACATGTCAAGCACATCAGGCTCAACATAAAGGCTCTTTTGTACAAATAAGAAAAAGGGCACAGCCCCATGGGCCTGGAGTGGAGCACAGCTAGATACAAATCCGACAGGTTCCCCCAGAGCCACAGCCACTATGCAGTGTACAACCTGCACAACTGCACTCAGAGGTCTTAGACATCATGCTAGGTGCTAGTGTTGTTCCTATTTTACAGGGGAGGGGGCTGAGGTACACAAGGACTAGAACACTTGCTCATGGCCATATGGAGATGGTTACAATACCTGATGCCCAGACTACACTCTTACACAGAGCTTCCCCAGAAGGAGGTGTGGCATGACCATGACGGCCTTCATGCATGCCAGGAGACAGCACTGTCTCCTTGGCAGGCCGCAGCTCTGGCACAGAACACAGGCTCTTACCCAACTCTATGAGTCTCACTTGAGATTTCTGCCAAAGTCACCAATGTCACCAGACACTTCCAGGGCTCATTTTTGCTGGATCGATTATGGGGGGGGCCCAATGTGAAGGGGCAAAGGCCCCCTTCTGTTAACACAACACACATGGCAGTTTACCTGGCACCACACAATGGCTGTAATAATCCCTTATCACAAGCACAAAACATCGTGCTTTGCTAGGCCTAGGAAAATGGGTCATGAATTACTTTAAAAGGCTCTGCTGGCCTCTCCTTTCAAAAGCACTGTGGACGGGTTGCCTCACAGAGGACAGCCATTGATTTCAAGGACCCAAGAGTTGGCAGGCAGCACCTCATGGCCTCCCTAGCATAGAAAGCCTTCTCCAGCCTGCTAGGCAGGCGGCCAAGAAGAAAATGAGAACAAGGAGGAAGGGGAGGCAAATATTGAGCAAATATTGACAGCATGCATTCCATACCAGACTTCATACTAGGCCCCATCCTTGAGTCCCATATGGCACCTTGCAAGGCCCATCCATGGTTTCTTCTCAAGACACTGCTTCTATCTGAAAATTATCAGTCCCTCACTCAGCAAATATATACTGAGCACCTGCCATTCACCAAGCCCTGTTTTAAACTCTGTGGATACACAACCGCTCTCATGGCCCTATGCTCTGGTCACTGGCTACATCCAACAGATGTGAGCAGGCAGAGGCCTGCAGAGGGTTAGCCCTAGTCAGAGCTGACAGCCAGGGGCCTTGGATTGGAACCGGAGCCCCTTCTCACACTACATGCTGGACAACCTCTCCCTGCTCTGGGACCCTTGTTTTATAAACTTCCTTCCTTTGTGAGGCCAAATGCACCTCCCTGCACAATCTGGAACCACTTATTCATTTGGTCCCTCAGTCGTTCATTTGTGTTTCTTCATTCAAGTATCAACATTCACTGTGCAGTCACTGTGTGCCAGGCACTGTCCTAGGCTGTGGGTGTCAGCGTGGCCAGGTCCCATCCCTGCCTGCCCTCAAGGAGCTCTGTGTCCCGTGGGATTCCAGGTGGTGTGGCCCTGAGAACATGAAGGACAAGCACCCACCTGACCTGGGAAGTGGGAGTTGTCTAGAAAAAGTGACACCAAGTCGAAGCTGGAAGGCCAGAAGAGGCCAGCCAGTACAAGCCAGGAGAACAGGTTCAAAGCTAGGCCCGCCTCTTCCAAGCCCTGCCAATCACTGGGGGACCCATCCTGTTGAGTGTGACTTTACTTAGGGTAAGATGTGACTTGAGAGCAGCCAGCCTGGCCCAGGGCAGGGGTTCACTACCCGGCAGCTTCTTCTTATTCCTAAGAATTGGTTGCTAGACCCAGCAGGTTACAGAATACCATGCAGCTAACACTAGCTCCCCAAATCAGAAGCTTTTCCAGAAAATATTTCACCCTGGATTATAGCTTTTACATTTATTTTACAGAATGCTGAAAAGCCCAGACTTTCACATAAAGATGTACATTCTGAAATTATGTGACGCTCTGTCATATTCTAATGTCTTAAAAAATTGGTGGAGGCTGGTGTGCAGTTTTAATCCTATTCTTTTGGAATACACAGAGATCTCCTGAATATTTCAATAAATTACATCCCAAGTTTCAAGAGAAAGACAGTAAATGAAAACACATTACATTTGATGAGTCCCTTTCTCATATCAAACAGCCCTCGCGTGAAGCTGAGAAGCGGCCCCTGCAGGTGACGACTGCCTTGCTCCACAGCCCTTCACTGTGTCTAGTAAATTGTGAACACAAACACCTGTACAGAGGGACAACTGTACTCAAGTATCAGCAAGCATGTGGGGTAGCGGTTAGAAGGATAAACTTGGAGCTGAATGGCCAGGATTCTGTCCCAATCTGCCAGTAACTTGTTGGTGACCTTGGGTAAGCCATTCAACTTCTCTGGGTCTCAATTTCTGCATCTTAAAAATGGCAGGCACACTACTATCTTAGGGTTGTTATGAGGATTAAATGAGTTAATACACAACTAGGGCTCTACTTTATAAATGATGCTGAGATTCTGATCCTTATAACATTAACTGATGCATGAAAATGCGCACATCCCTAAAATGTCTATATGCTTCATTGCCAGTCCAATGGAAAGAAAAGATAGGGTTTAAAATGTCAACAACGTGGAATTTAAGGGCAGACACAAGGGTGTGAATCTGGGACCAAGCTTCACTGGTTGTGTCCCACAAACAGGAGGTATTATTTTTGTATGGTTCTGCACACCTCTAAGCCTTACTGTTTCACCAGCAAAATGGAGGTTGGTCATAATCTCCTCCCTCCAAGAGTGCTGTGGGATGTGACTGAGATCACGTGTGTTGAAGCAGCAGCACATAATCTCACCCACAGCAGGCATGTCCCATCATCAGGGACCTTTTTCTCTGCTGAGGACCATGGGAAATAAAACTGTTTTTCTGGATCACTTGAACCTCCAAGACATGCTCAGTGAAGATAGATGCAAAAATATTACAATGCTTCCCTCCCTGGGCCACCCCCAACAGAGTGGCACATCAGAAGTGATCTTCCTCTGCTTTCTATCACTTGAGCAATCAGTGTTACAAGAACACACCTTCCTCCAGAATCTGGGAGAGAAAAAAGAGTTCTCTCTGTCTAGAAGCAATTCTTTTCTTTTTAAGCTAAAGGAACCCTGCTTTTTCTTGGGGAACCACTTCCTTACCAGCCTTAACTCCCATGGTTTGTGGCGGCTAACCGAATACCCGCACTGCCCAGTCGTTTGTGCCTGGCCCTGCTAATCAGCCTATTTCATCCCTTGGCCACAGTGACTGATTCAGGGATGGCAGGAGACTCAAGCCAGGCCAATGAGACTCAATTCTAAGAATCTTGTTGATGCTATTAGAAAAGAAACCCTCTCTTATCACTAGAATGGTTAAACTCATTAGGTTGAGAACCTGGTACAGCCAGGAACCATCACATAGCGAAAGACTGCCTAAGAATAAAGACCACAAAGGAGAAAGGGAGAAAGCAGCAGAAAAAGAGAATACCCACATTTGACCATTTGGCCTCTGGATGCAGCCTTACCTAAGGTTAGCCTAATCCATGAGCATCTTCTCATGAATCTACAGGCTTTATTTTTTGTTAAACCCAGTTTGAGTTGGGTTTCTTATCACTTGGGTTAGACAGTCCTGACTAACAGAGCCACCAAGGAACTGCCTAATCTCTGCTTCAACACCTCCAATCACCAGAAATCCACTACCATTCATCTTTAAACAAGAACAACAGCAGTTTTCTTCTTCCAGGGAGCTAGAAATTGTATGTATCAAGTTTAGGACAGCACATGAAGGACAAAGATGGAACGGCTTCAACCCCTCCTTCCTTGTGATATGCCCTTATGTGAGGGGACTCCCTAAGTTGCAAGACAGCAGCATGAATTCTCCATTGGAAAATACTATTATGACCTTGGGTGCACATGGTTACATCCATTTCTTTCAATCTCTTTTAATCAATAAATATTCTACGAGGGCCTCCCACATGGAAGGTGATGGTGAAGTGGGCTGAAGAGAATTTTGTTACCTTGGAAGCCCAAGAGGACAGTTCCTCTGCTGGCACCCTCCTCAAGGACCACCAAGGTATGAACAGGGCATGTCTCCTTTCCTTCCCCAGTCCCAGGGCTCACAGGTTGCCTCCACATTGGTTAGGAAAGTATTCTGGGCTCTAACTTTCCTTTTCAAAGAAAACAGAAGACTTGCCTTCAGCAAGTTACAAAGGCAATGTCTGACCTCAACAATTGATCTAGCTCCCACCTCCCTAATGACTCAGCCCCTGAAAACATTGATGAGACATCAGGTAGAGAAGAAAAATAAAGCAAATGCCTGTTCCAGGCTGTACTGAATACCCCAAGTGCAGACAAGTCACAGGCTCCTCCAGCAGCAGCTGCAGAGAGAACATGGTTCAGCTCACGGATGCAACACGTTCAAGTTGAAGCAGCTACGGGGGACCGTGGAAGTGGCACCCAACAGTTAGGCGGCCTTGTAAACTTCCACTTCCAATCTGTTTGCTTCTTTGGTGCTTTTATTCCCAGAAGATAAAGAGAATTATCCCAGACTAGGCACAATGAGGGAAGGTACTGAAAATGGCAGCAAGATCACGGGTTGCTCTGGGAGGCCCCTGACCTCGCCTTGCCAGGCAGACCCCCCTCCTCACCGGCACAGGAAGACGATTCTTCCCTTCTCCATTACAATTCTGGGCAGATGGCTTACATGCTTGCAATCATTCCTCTTCAAAACCCTCTTTAGAGGACCTTAGCCAGCCTCCTGGTTTTAAATTCCATGTGTACACTGATAGCCCTAAGTGTATGTCTCCTGCTGGAAATCCATCTCATGCTCAACTGCTGCCTCGACAACACCCTTCGGGATGTTTAACAGGCATCCCAAACTTCAACAACAGTCCCAAAACCAGATTCCTGATTTTCTTCCCAAGCCTGCTCCCTTGTAGGCTTCTCCATCACAGCAAATGGCAGCTCCCAGTCTTCCACCAGCTGGGGCCACACACTCTGGGATAATCGCAGACTCTTCTTTCTCTTGTAGCCATGTCCAATCCATAGCAATCCTGATGACTTTCCTTTCGAAGCTTTTCTAGAATCCAGCCATTTGCTCACCACTTTCTCTGCTGTCACACTGGACCAAACCACCAGCCCTTCTCACCTGGACTCCTATAGGAGCCCCCAAGTGGTCTCACTGCCCTGCCCACCCTCCATCTGTTTTTACAGACTGGTCAAGGTTCTGGCTCTGTGACTCTGATCAAAATCCCCCAGGGGCTCCCAATGTGGCCCAGAGTCAAAGCCAAGTCCACACAAGGCACCCGACCAGGTCCCAGATGTCTGCCTTCTCCTACCACTGCCCCTGCCAACCTCTACCAGCCATACCAGCCTCCTTGCTGTTCCTCAAACACAAGGGCCTTGCACCTGATTCACTTTCACAGGACTTTTGTGCACTCCCTTCCCTCTCCAGGCCTTTATTCCAAGATTACCTTACCAGTGTGGCTTTCTAAGTCCACTTTGTGAACTAGTCTCATGCACTCCCCATTGCTCCTAAAGCACTTGGTTCTGGTTTTGAAATAGCCCTTACCACCATCTGACGTACTGGTTTGTGTTCCTTCATGCTCACTTTACCCCACAAGAGGTGAGCAACAGGACGGCCTCAAAAAAACAAGCACCAACCACACAGAACTCCAGGATAGTTTCTCCAGTAAATTTCCCCACTCCCTGCCTGCGAGGTAAGCTGGACACCTCGCTCACAGGATCCCCTTTGCTCAAGAAACATAGAGGAAGAGGATGGGAGACAGGCCTTGGGGGCTGGGAACCAGGAACCTCAGGGGAAGCCCTGGCTCCTAAGCAGGGTCACAGGTCTATGTTGCTCCTGGGCAGGTCAGCAGGCCTCTCTTGCTGACCAAGCTTCGGCCGCAGCCCCACCTGCCACTGCAAACATGTCTAGGACTCCTGGGTCCAGTTCACAAACTGTCAGCTCAGCTCATCCAATCGCCAGTAAGAATGCAGAGGTAAGCCTGTAATTCCAGCACTTTGGGAGGCCAAGGCGAGTGGATTGCCTGAGCCAGCGGGTTAGAGACCAGACTGGGCAACTTGGCGAGACTTCATCTCTACAAAAAATAAAAGATTAGCCAGGTACAGTAGTGCACGCCTGTTGTTCCAGCTACTTGGAAGGCTGAGGTGGAAGCATCGCTGGAGCCCAGCAGGTTGACGCTGGGGTGGCCATGCGCATGCCACTGCACTCCAGCCTGGGTGATGGAGTCAGACTCCAACTCAAAAAAAAAAAAGAATGCAGAGGTAGCCTCATCTTACTTCCTGGATCACAGCATTTAGCACACAACTTTTACTCTTCCTGCATACATGAGTTGGTACAATCCAGACAGGGGCTGGCGTTGTGTTTACCACTGCGCCTCTGGACAGAAAAGCAATGCCTGGCACGTAGTCCATGCTGAACAATCATTCACTGAGTGGATCGATGGGTCAGTCACTGCAGAGCCCAGAAGGTCCAGACCATTGAGAAGAAAGGAATGAGACACCTGCCTCCTTTCCTGTCTGTTTCCACACAAATACAAAGCCTGTTCAATGGGTTCCCAACAATGCCTTCTGATGATTTTTAAATGGACACCAGTGTGGCTTTCTGACTCCAAGAATTTTTCAAAAGGAAAATAAAAGAAGGTGTAGGCTAGCGGAAAGTGGACAGGCTCTGGAGGCACGTGGCCTGTGGTGGAACCGCCACCTTCTTCCCAGCTGTGAGACCCAGGGCTGCTCACTGACGTCCTGGGCTGCAGGTATTGCCCTGTACAGGGTGATGATGCCTGCCTTGTTGGGGGTTGTGAAGAGTCAATTAAATAATTGTGAGCCCAAAATTGCCAGGGATAGTGTCTAGAATTTAGCTAGCATCGGTGTAGACGAGTGAGGAAGGAACCAGAAGAAAAGACAATAGCAAAAACAGAAATCGAGGCACACATAGTACCTGGCTGTCCTGGTTCCTGGCTTCCCCAATCACACACCGCACTAAGGCTGCTTCTGAAGCCAAGGAAACATTCTGGAGCCCTTTTCAACAGGGAAAACTGTGAACTTCACATATGACATCATCTCTTTGAGCCCTCCCCCATCTCTGAGAAATCCACCACCCACACTGGAGGTCCCCTCCTGGGCCTCGAGAGCCTGGACCACTTTCCAGCTTGCTCCCCTGCTTAACTATTTGTGACCTGCTTTTCAGTGTTCCCTCTGCTGTTGTTACTAGGCAGGACCTCTCTCCAGTACCCACCAGATACTTCAATACTGTCTCCTCTAGGAAGCTCCACCCACCTCTCCAGATAGACTGAATCAGCCTGCCTTCAGCTCCCTGAGGGGGCGAGTATCTCTCCTGCAGAATGGCCTCTGCCACCTTCTGCCTTGTGCCTGTGCCCTTCCCTTTACCCTGTAGGCGTCCTGAGGTAAGGGATGCCAACATCCCATAACACCCAGCTCATCATACTGCGTACAGTAGGCCCACTGCAGAGTCAAGTTTTATGACTCCAAGAACTTGGAGCCAAGGCAAGAAGACCAGTTTCAGCAAAACTCCACAACGACATTCAACACTCAACAGGACAGGCTGCTCTGTCACCACAGTTTCCTAAGGACAGCCCTGCCAACAACCTTCCCGGCCTAATTTCACACTGGCCTCCTTCCAGTTCCTCCGACAAACCCTTCCCTGCCTCTGAGTCTTATGTGCTGTTCCCTCTGCTTGGACTATGCTTCCCTGTTCTTCCTTCTCATCACTAGGACCTCAGTTCACACATCCTCCCGGAGAGGCCTTCCCTGACCACCCTGTCTCTGGGGGCCTCCTCCTTGCACTGGCTTTTGTTCACCTCCTAGGGCCTTCTCTATCCTTGCTTGGTAAACTGCGTCTAAGATGGCGCCTGTGGTCTTGCCTCCTGGGTTTTTGCTCCATCTTTTGCTCCTGAATGTGGGCCAGACCTACCTACCTGACTCTAAACAAAGAGAGAAGCACAAAGGCGTCAAGATGCCATGCTCAGATGAGGTCATGAAAGCCTAACTTTCCTCTCATTCCCTCTGGCTCTTTCCATGTGCTCCCTGAGCTGAAGGCAGCTGCCACACTGTGATCTGCCCAGTGGATACACCCACATGACAAGGACTGAGGGCTGCCTGTGGCCAGTGAGGAACTGAGGACAGGGAGAGAAGTAGCATGTGAATTAGTACTCACAGACTAGTACGTACATAGGTTGACTGGTAAATTCAGCCACAGATCAACAATCAGTAGAATTCCATTTTAAACCACTAAGCTGTGGAGTCATTTCTTACACAGAAATAAAGAACCATTGCACCTGGATGAATTTACTTACAGATGTCATGTTTATAGTCATCTTCTTTTGCTAGAATGTAAGCTCCACATAGGCAGAACTGGGTCTGGCTTATGCCCGTGCACACACGCAGACATGCACGCACGTGTTCGGCAAAGGCACTCAATACTGTTAAATTGGGGGTAAGGGGACATCATGATATGTTGCATTATTATCTGTGCTTTTGTTTGAAATCATTCATAGTTAAAATTTAAAATATTTATTTAAATGAAGGAAATAGGCTTCATTTAAACTGTAGAGGTCTTTTACCTAATTCTCATTGTGACCTGAGGTAGTAACTATGATTTTAGAGAAAGTCTTTGATCTTGAAACTAAGAGAGGAGAGCTGGCTAACAGAGTAGATAATTAAAAAAAAAAAAAAAAAAAAAACCGGGCCGGG
>NW_007246718.1:0-61508 GCF_000164805.1 Carlito syrichta | reverse complement strand
CCGGAGCCCGGCAGGGTCGAGGCTGCGGTGGCCGGGAGCAGCCACTGTACTCCAGTCTGGGTGACAGAGTGAGACTTCAACTCAAAAAAAAATAAAAAGACTTATTTGTGAAATGAGCAAGTAACATCTACAACTCTTCTCTGACAGTTCACCCAGGAGGCTGCCAGCTCATACCTAAGCCCCGCGCTAGGATTCTGTGAAATCAGTCATGGCTACAAATGGTTTCCTGGAACAGGCTCCCTGGGAGGCATCACAGAGGACATCTCAGAAACAACCGGCTGATAAGAATGGTTGACGTTCACTGAAATGTACCAATCCCACTTTCTGTGCACCACTTCACCTCATCCTCTCACAACAAGGTAGGCACGATTCTCCCTCATCTTACACATGGGAAAACCAAGACCCAGGGAGCTGAAGTAACAGGACAAAGCTCCCAGCAAGTCGGATTCAAAGCTAGCTCTGACTCCCAGATTGGGGAGCTTCCCACCACACAACTCTGAACCTCAAGCTAGTGCTTGGCATAACAAGTCTGGGAGAGTCAGAGAGCTCGCAGATGCCCCCTCTCTAAGCAGTTTATTCCAGGGAAGGAGCTGACATGAGCTTCGATAATGACAAACTAATACATACATATGTTGCTTTGTTAATTTAGCCACATAACTACAATAAAACAGGTCTTTAAAAGCAATGTGCTAGCCGGGCTCGGTGGCTCAGCCTGTAATCCCGTGCCTTTGGGAGGCTGAGTGAGTGGATTGCCTGAGCCCGCGGGTTCGAGACCCGCCTGGGCAGCGAGACCTCATCTCTACAATAAATCAAAAAATCAGCCGAGCGTGGTAGCACGCGCCTGAAATTTGGCTACTCAGAAGGCTGAGGCGGAAGGATCACTGGAGCCCAGCAGGTCAAGGCTGCAGTGGCCAGGAGCAGCCACTGCACTCCAGTCTGGGCGACAGAGTGAGACTCCAACTAAAAAAAAATAAAAAATAAAAATAAAAACAATGTGCTGTTCTCCCAGGGGTGTTAGCACACAGACCTTCACTAGTTTCAGCATTTCCAAAAAGAAATCACCCAAAGAAGAGATGGGAATGGAGAAGCTCTCACTCCTACACCCTGGGAGTGGGGTCAGGCTGAGCAGGTGGGGGAAGGGATACGAGACACACTGCCCTTCACATCCCAGGGCTCCTGCCCAAAGGGAAGGTGTCTCATTGAGAGGGAATGTGCCGAGCCAATGAGCTGTCCATGTCTCAGTTGGAAAGGGAGGAATGAGCTTCTTCCAACTTACAGATGGGGGCCCGGAGGAGCTGACTTTCATCAAAGAGAACACTGCATGCGCCAAGGACAGAGCCCATCAGGGGATGCTGTTTAATGGAAAGACATGTCTGAGCCAATGTGGTGGCAATGGAAAAGTAATGTGAGCCGGGCTCGGTGGCTCAGCCTGTAATCCCGCGCCTCTGGGAGGCTGAGGTGAGTGGATTGCTGAGCCCGCGGGTTCGAGACCCGCTTGGGCAGCGAGACCTCATCTCTACAATAAAAAAAAAAAAAAAAATCAGCCAGGCGTTGTAGGGCACGCCTGTAATTCCAGCTACTCGGAAGGCTGAGGCGGAAGGATCGCCGGGGCCCAGCAGACGAGGCTGCGGTGGCCGGGAGCAGCCACTGCACTCCAGTCTGGGCGACCGAGTGAGACTCCAACTCAAAAAAAAAAAGTAATGTGAAGGCCCTCCCATATGCCTACATTTCATCTATGCCTTGACAACACACACACACACACACACACACACACACACACACACACACACACCCCTTCCACAGGAGTCTCCTTGCAATGGACCCTTGTTTACAGTCAGCACTTATTCCTTCTTGCAACAGAACCTGGACTTGCCTTTGAAAGGCCTGGAAACGAAAAATGGACCTACTTCACGATATTAAAAGTTAAAGCCTCAGTATGGAAAACAACCATAAACAAAGTCAATAGTCCAGGGCCAGCTTCGTGGGCATGTGACCAGCACAGTCGCACAGGGGCCTGCATGCAGGCTCAACATCTTGAAATTCTTAGCAATCTTTTCTTTGGACTGGTGCTTTGTGAGGAGCCTGGAGAAAACAGAGCAGGTGTATGAGCAGAGGAGATCCAGGCTCTGGGCTGCTGGCTTCCCCACCCCACATAGCTAGCAACTGCTGCTGCCGTCTGTCCTGGCAGGGTACTCCAGGTGCCAAGTCACAGGGTAGGGCCTCAGAGGCCTGCAGTGGTATGCACTTGCCCTGCAAGTGTTCTGCCCAAGGGAGTGTGACATTAAATAGCACATAACATGTTTTAAAAACTGTGACAGGTCAAGAGAGGAGCTGGAAGAAAGTAAGATGTTTTTGTTCTAATCTTTGAACAAAGACCAGTATCTTCATTTTATACTGAGCCCTGGAAATTATGTAGTCAGTTCCGCAATAGGCGAATGACAGGGCTAAGGGAAACATTTCCAGCAAAGACGACAAAGAACTATTACAGATTGCCCAGCCAAAAAGGCCCTCTCCCATTTTTCACCACAGACTTAGGATGGATGCCACCCCCAGTGATGAGTCCACACACACCACCCTGGCCCCAAGTGATTGGTTCAGGGACAGCTATACCAGAGATTATGAGAGACCAGGTGTTTGCTGAGGTCCAGGATCAAGAACTCTGTCTCCCTCTGGGTGGTGAAACCAGAGGCCATGAGTTCTGCAGGGCCCTCAGCTGAGTTGGACATGCCACTGCAGAAGTGGGATAGGGAGAAGAGAGGAGTCTGGGCCTTTATGACCACTTCTGAGCTGCTGGATCATGACTCATCTGAAGCTGCCTTTTTCAGAATTTTCCAGAAAGATTCCTCTGGCTTCTAGGCCGAGTCAACTTGGCTCCTTGGGAGAGGTGGAAACTCAGTGGGCACATTAAAAGATCTCCTTCCAGGAACTGGGAGGGTAAAATAAATGCCAGTCACGCAGGACAAATAAGCTCTGGAGATGAAATGTATAGCACGTTGATTAGAGCTAGCAATAACGTATTGTTTACTTAAAACTTCCTAAGAGAGTAGATCTTCAATGTTCTCACAACCAAAAAATAGTTCATTACATGAGGTGATAGATATGTCCCCTCAGAGAAAATAAATTGGAAAACTACGTTTTCATTAAACTGGAGATATTTGCACTTCTTTGTGTATTCTGAAGGCATGGCAAATGACAAATCCTTTGGTCTTCCATTTTAGAGATGAAAAATCAAGGTACAAGAAAACCATGTTGTTTCCACCGCTGTCCCCTGAGGCTGATGCCACAGGAAGCCTTGGAGGGCAGAAGGACTGGACCCCAAGTACCAGATATGTTAATTATCTTGATTTGGTAATCATTCTAATAAAGTTGGAAAAAAATTTAATGAAAAAATCTACATTCAACAACCGTGGGGTCAATGTGGCTATATTACATGAACAGAACTTTCAGAGAGAAGACAAACCGAGTTTTGCATTCCAGTTCCCTCATCTACTAGCTGGGTGACCTCAAACTGGCGACAAAATTTATATACTCAGTTCCTTGTCTATAAAAGGGTTACCACCACCTGCTGCCTTAGATGGTAAAGAAGATAAAATTGGGCAAGACTCTCAAGGACCTGGCCAACAATGGCACTCAGGGTCCAGTCCTTCTGTGCAGTGAAGAGCACTGTGACAGATACAGGGTAGGGAGGACAGAGTTTCATGTCACCTGCTGCAAGATTTTCTTAAATCCCTGCCAAGAGCTGCTCTCAGTCTGATGCATTTAAGGCTTATTGTTGCAGGATGCTGAGCATAGACTCTGTTTTGAATACCTTGACTTTAACTATGTTCAGTGAGTTCCACACCGAAACTTTCTCCCTAAAAGTTGCAAGATCTGCTATATCAAGTGACTTCAATCTTTAGCTACTCTGAGAATAATCAATGTCTCTGGGTCTGTAGTGATGGCCTAATTTAATCTTATTTAAAATGTAAAAATGGTATTTCTCCACATCGCTAAATGCCAACTGGTTCTTCTTCAATTTAATGATAGCTTCATAAAGACATGAAGTGCCAGGCCATTGTCACATACACAGACCCAGACAGACCACTTTCATGGATATGCCCTCACCCACGGGAAACAGGAGAGGGTGAAGGTGTCAAGTCCAACTGCCTGGGTTCAAATCCTGATCCTGCCAGTTACGAGCTATATGAACTTGAGCATGTAGTGATCCCTGCTGGGCCTTGGCGTCTTCATTTGTAAACCAGGGACCATTTCTGTGCTCATCTTATGGAGTGACTGTAAGAAATTCACTGAAACAATCTGGGCAAGGCACTTAACACACTACAGAGCACATCAGGAGAATGCACAGAGACTTAGCTGTGATCAGCACTCTTAAATATCACTGATTTGATGTTTTTGGATTAATGAAATGAATTCTTATACTCTCTGAAGCAACAGTCTCATTTCAGGTAAAATCAAAGACTCTTTTCCAAGTCTGATGACTCCTCTCCCCCCCACCTTCCTCTTGTCCTAGCATCCAAGGCCTTCAAAGAGCTGTAACCCAGCCTCTAGGACAACAGCAAAATGATACTTGGTCTTCCTGGAGACCACCAAAGAAGCCACGTTGCCAAGGGACCCACTTTGGGAAGCGCAGTCAAGTGTCCTGCTCACCTCTCCCCTGCTGCAAGTTAAGTCAGGAAAGTAGTGAAATGACACCAACCTCCCCTGGCAAGCATCTTGGCAGATTTCATTTCTGGCACATATCTGCTGAATGGATGACAGGCCCAAACGTTTATGTATGAAATCAAATCTGAAAGACTGTTGCTTTAAAAAGACTCCGGGCCTGATAACTTAAAACAGAAAGGCCCATGCAAATGCCTGCAGGGACGAGGCAGGTAAAATCAGCAAGAAAAGCAGGCTGGGTGGGGACTGGGTAATGAAGGAAACAGGGCAGCCACTGCTCAGCCCCAGGCAAACACAGACCCATTGCTGTGAAGCTTACTGTTCTTTTTCAAGGGAAACTCCAATTCGTGGATTTTATGGGAAATGTCTTGATTGTTCAACATTGTAAAAAAATGCAATACTGAAAACTGCATTAGCCAAATGAAACCAATTCATGGACTAGATTTCAGCCTCTGGTTTCAAGGAGCCCCACAATGAATTCATCTTTGAGGGGAAGAAGACTTTGTAATCAGAACAGCGTCCCTTTATCCATCTGCCTTACACATCAGGATTAAATGAGGTAATCCATGCAAACTGTTTTGTACAGTGCTTACCACAGAGTAACACTCAAATGCAGCCTGGGACTGTTTATTTCCCTAAAGTGGGTCCCATCTACAAAGAAAGAGCTTCACAGAAGCAAAGCCCCAGACCTCAAAGGCCCCAATATTTCTCTCTCAAAGGACTCAACTAGCAAATAGTTGCTATGCAAGTTGCCCTGATCTAAGAAAGTTCATCGGTGTTGTGCTTTGTTTTAAAACATCCCATCCAAAAGATCTCCAGACAACTTAGGCTGTTAAACCAACATTTATCATTCCACTGCTCTTGTCTTCAGTCAAAAACTCACAAGCCTAAAGCGGTAGCTTCAGAGGTGATACTGTTTTTGAAGGTGATTCCCTGCATGTTTCCTTCTAGCCACAAGGGATGAGCCATCATGTTTTCTCTTTCCTACAAGGCCACCCAGAAACTAAACCACCCAGATACTTAACAAACTGGCCCATCAGCTGCAGAAGGACACAACAAGCTTTCCCATGAGGCTGCAGTCACTGCAGGGAAGTGACAAAGACAAATGTGGGACACAGAAATGCTGGATGTGTGCAATTTGGCAGCTGCACTTGTCATTCTCGAATGGGTCTCTAAGAACACCTAGAATGGACCCGGTTAAACACACCTTTTCCTACCTCAGTCATTCCACATTATAGGACCTCCCCCCGCCCCACCCCACCCCTTCCCACACAGTCCCCAGGCTCCAGGAGGGATATAGATCCCCAAAAAAGACCTTAGTAACCGCTTGGGAAGAAACCCTTGTCAGGAGCCAAGAAAGGATCAGAGAATTGGTCTAGGAATCCTGGTGAAAAGGGAACCATGTCCCTCCACTCACAGCTACAAGCCCAGCCCCCGGACAATAGCAGGCCCACCACAAATGCTGAACGAAAAGCTGGTGAATGAACAAATGAATGAACGAACACTGGATTCAACACTTCCAAAGTGGTCATTGACCAATGTCATTAATCAAATTACTAGATGTCTCTGAGTTTCATGTTTCTTCTCTCTTCAGAGAAAGTCCCACTTCCATCCCCAAAGTTGTACAAAATAACTGACTGACTACAAAACACAGGACCTGGCACACCATAGAGGCTACAGATCCATTTCCCCCCCTTCTCTTCCTCTCTTCCATTTCCTTCCCTCTGAAATATCGCCAGCAGAGCTTCCATCAATACACACTCTCCACATGAGCAGGGTTGGCTATGGGGGTGTCTACGCTGACCCAGAGGAGAGAGAACTTGGATCGGAGCAGAGGCTTTCAGGACCAGGGCAGATGGAGCACGGAGGAAGAAGGGCACCGGCAGCCAAGAGGAAATGACAGAGGAGCAGGCAGGATTGCAAGAACTGCCAAGGAGACAGAACAAAGAGTGGAACAGGGAAGCAAGAGGGACCAGGCGGGGAGGCTGACAGAGACAGGGTGTCCAGCTCTGGGGGCAGCTGGTGACTGGGATGCAGACAGACCTGGAGGGCAGCCTAAACATGGGTTCTTGGAAGGTGGAAACCCCTGCCCAAGGGCCTCAGGGAGCCCACAACCACAACTACCCCCAAGCATGGGGTGTTCCTCAAGCTCTGCGATCATGACCTTAACTATGATGAGGATGGGGGTTGAGGGGGCAGGGTAGGGTAATGTCATCACTTCAAAAAGCAAAAGGCACACATAGAGAGTAACACATTTTTTAAATGCCACCAATAAAACCGCTTCAACAAGACTTTCCTAACAGGCACAACTACCAAATGAGCAATCCCGCTAGATGCAAATGTCAATTTGCTCAGAATCCATGGAAAATGATGGTGCTTCATGCAGGGGAAAACCAGATGCAACCATTTGGCAGTGAGCTGAGGACATGCAAGCGTGCACATGCACACACACACACAAAGAATCCATGCACACACAGAGCGATGCATGTCTACACACACAAGAATACACAAACACACACAGGTACACATGGACACACACATGAATGTACATACACAAGAATGCACATACACACCGGTACACATGTCCACACACACAGGAATGCACATACACACACAGGTATACATGTCCACACACACAAGAACACATGTAAACACACATACATACGCACACAAAGAGTACACATACACATACAGGTACACATGTCCATACACAGGACAAGAACACATGTACACACACAGGAACACAGGCACACATACAAGAATGCACGTACACACACAGATACACATGTGCACTCAGAACACACATACACAGGTACACTGTCCAAAGAATGCACATACACACATGTGCACATCATACTCACACATGTACACACGCATACTCACAAGATCACACGTATGCACACAGGTACACATGTACACACACAATAATGCATGTACACATACGAGAACAAATGTACACACATGAATGCACACACACATACATATGTACACACATGAATGCACATACACAAGAATGCACATGCACACAGGTACACATGTACACACAAATGCACGTACACATAAGAACACGTACTCACATACTCAAATGCACACACACAGGAATGTATGTTCACACAAGAGAACGCCTATATACGCATGTATACACAAGAATGCACATACACACACAGGAACACATGTACACACACATACACACCTCGTTCTGACTCAGAATGAAAATTCATCTTCCCTGACCATCAATTTTCTTCTAAGAAGAGTATAAAAATAATACTAATAACATCAAGAACAACAAAAGCAGCACTTCTGCTGTAAATTATTTAATTTTGAAAATAACAATCTGCAATGATCTTCTTTTGTTCCTGTTTCACAGCTGGGGAAACCAAGGCTCAGAGATGGTAAGGAGTGTGCTCATGATGACATGGGGTGCCAGTAGGTGCTTTTTGGAACAAGGCAAGGTATAAGTACATAAAAGTTCAAGTACATTCTGGACAGGCTCTGCATCCTTTTATGGCACTGAGCTAAGCTCAAGCAACTTGTGACCAAGAAGCCCACCTGGAGCAGGTAGAGAAGGTGCTGGTCTGTCTTCTGCCCTGCAATCTCGTGATCTCCATGGAGATTCTGGGAATGAAACTGGGCAGCCAAGTTCAGCTGGGCTCAAGCAGCTGTGAGCAAAAGCTCTCTCTGGAAAAGGGCCAGGAGTGCCTGGGCATCTGGGCCTGCCACTGCTAAACTCACAGCCGCCGAGGATTCCTGGTGGAAACCTGTGGGGGGAAACCACCGTGCCAGACACAGACACAGGCTCTGAAGCAGAAAGAAGCTGGAGGTGGTCTCCCAGGCCCGAAAATTAGGAAATGAATTGGTCCTGCAGGGATGGCACTGAAGAAGCCCCTGGCAGTACATCAGCAGGAAGGCTGGCGTGTCTGGAAAGAGTGACCATGTTCTCTATCTCTATGCTGTCCCAGGAATCTCAGGAAGCAAGTGCAGGGAAGACAAGCATCTCCATCTGAACACCAAGCTGCCCCTAAACTTGCCAGCCCACACTGGGCTGCTGAGTCAGCAAATGGAATCCACAGCTAGAAACATCCAATGTGACTTACTGAGAACCAGATGCCACTTCAGCCCTGAAGCTTGCCCCGAGTGCTGGCACTGAGACACTGGGACTCACATGTTGGTTGAGAACCAGGGCTCTGGGATTCAGTTCCCTGGCTCCACCACCTGACAAGATGTCCTCTTGGCCTGTTGTGTAAACTCTCCAGGACTCAGTTTCCACCTTCTGTAAAATGGTGACAACAGTGCCCACCTGTCATCCAGAGCTGTCAGGAGGATCAAATGGTTCACACACATCAAGCCTGGCCACAGGTGCATTGAGCACATGTTAGCTAGTATTACCCACAATCACCAAGCCATTTCAGAGGTGAGGCCACCGAGGCTCAGAGAAGTTCAGTCACTTTCTCAAGGCCACAAGGGGCCATCATTTCCTGAGCACATCTCTGTGCCAAGCACCAGCCAACCTGCTTCACTGCTCTTAAGCCTTCCACAATAATAACAACAAAAGTCACGAATGCTTAGGCTGTCAATTATTTAAGTCTCAAAACAATATTCTGCAATGGGTCTTCTGTTGTTTCACAGATGGAGAAACTGAGACTCAGAGGAATTAAGGAGCATGACCATGATAACACAGTGTGCCAGATGCAACAGCCCAAGCTTCCAACACTCACATGCAAAATGCTTTAAATGTTTTTGGACCAAGACAGGGTGTAAATAACTGCAAACACATCTTAATCTCTTCAGAGAAAGAACTCTTATTAAAGAAGAAGAACCATATTTGTGCTATTCAATAAATATGTCTCATAAATACATGTTAAATCATTCAGCACTGGCTGAAACGGGCTGCTTTGCATGTATGTAAACACCTCCATCCCACCCTCTTGAGGGATCTAAAGCAGGAGAACTAATTGCCAGTGAACTGTGAACCAGAGAAGGCCAACACACTCAAGATAATATACTCAGCATGTGGTATGCATAGACACTGAAATAACACAGCCTCCTATTTCCCACAAGGTGCTGTACTAGGTACAAATCACTCTCAGATCATTTATGCCACTGAAAGATGCAGTCATAGAAGGCTTTAGGAGGAAGGTCAGGTCCTGGCAAGGATCCAGATTACCTTCACCAGGCACCCTTGTTCAATCCCGGGGTCTCTTTGCCAGGCACCATTCAGGGGGCTGGGATGACATAACCAGTAAGCCAGTGCTCCCTGCCCATGTAAAGTGCAAGAGACATCAGCTGCTGGTGGTGGCTTGGTACCTTCTCTTGTGTCTACTGCTAACAGCACACAGATTTTGTTTGGGAAAACCATGGTTTAGCCGCCTCCCATGGGCATGACACCAGGGCCTGGCTGGATTGCCCAGTCCTCCCCCAGTCTCCGGGACATACACACAGCCCAAAGGGCACTGAGGCCCCATTCAGGTCTTCGCAGCTGCTGGGGCTATTTTGCCACTACAGGAGGAGCCCAGTGAGGAGGAGGTCAATATAGGAAAGCAAGACCGAGAGCAGCAGGGAGACAGCATCCTGCCACCACATTAGCAACCACATCCAGCCGTGCCTGAGCCATGCTCTTAGAACAGTTACAGGAGCCAGCCCGTCAACTCTATCTTTGCTTAAAGCATTTAAAGAAGAGTTTCTGGCAAGAATCACGAAAAATGGAGTCAGAGTAAAACAGAAATATGGAAGAAAATACAAGAGAAGTTAGTATTCACATTTAGAGGGTACCCCACGAAAGGAGTGACAATTCTTCTTCAAGAAGGGCTGGAGTATGGTAAGAGACTGGTGGTGACTGATCAGTCAGAAAGTCGCCCCCCTGGGGACTGACAGCCAGGAAACTGAGCACACTGGACTCAGTCATGTTCCAGGAGTCTTCTAGCCTGCAGCCTCGCCTCAGTCAAGAATCAAGTACTTCGGAGTAAGGGGGACAGAACACAAAGCCTGTGCTTCTGTTTTGTAAGAGTTGCTAGTGGTGAGGAAAAGTTGCCACCTGGGGATATGAGGCAGCCAGGGGCTTTCTGTTTGCCTTGTAGAAGAATTTTCACCGGGCTCGGTGGCTCAGCCTGTAATCCCGCACCTTTGGAAGGCTAAGGTGAGTGGATTGCCTGAGCCCGCAGGTTCGAGACCCACCTGGGCAGTGAGACCTCATCTCTACAATAAATCAAAATATCAGCTGAGCGTGGTAGCGCATGCCTGTAATTCCGGCTACTCGGAAGGCTGAGGCGGAAGGATCGCCGGAGCCCAGCGGGTCGAGGCTGTCGTGGCCGGGAGCGGCCACTGCACTCCAGTCTGGGCGACAGAGTGAGACTCCAACTCAAAAAAAAAAGAAGAATTTTCTTTAAGTCAGCTAAGACAGTTGAAACCATTATTGAATCACTTTTAGAGTTAGTTGCTTTAATAAACAATCTATATCTGAGGGCCAAAGGATACTAAGAAGCTAGAAACAACTCTGACTGAAAGCAATAATAAAAGTAGCAGCAAAATAATAAAAGCAATAATAATAAAGAATAGCTAGCATCTGTTGAGGTATACTCTGTGGGAGGCTCTGTGTTAAACACTTTATACACAGACTCTCAATAAGTCTTCCCAATACCATAAGTTAGAAGTATGTAGGGCTCCATTTCACAGGTGAGCAAACAGGCTCAGGAAAGTGGTGATGTGCCTAAGCTAGCTTTGGAAACTCACAACCATCTCACTCCATAATGCTGTTCATGCCAGCAGGTGACACTGCCTGAATATGGTCCGTGAGTGGGGTTGTCAAGCCCCACTTGGAGATTCTATAGAAATCCACAGGACAGTGCCATGAGCAGGATGGCAGCAAGAAGGGGCCTGCCCACCTGGCACTCAGCAGAATAGCGCTTGGACCTCATCCAAAATGGTTACTTTATGGGAGTGACCCCAACAGGGGGCCCAATTTAGAACCCTTCCTGCCCACCCTCCTTGCACACATCAATGGCCCCATATCTGGGTCCTGCACTCACTCTCTCCTTTTGATGTGCCAGGAAGTCACATCTGTTACGGGCTGGAGTATGTTTCCCCTTTCCCAATTCATATGTTAAAGTCTAAGTTCCTAGTGCCTCAAAATGCGACTACACTTGGAGACAAGGTCCTTAAGGAGGTTATCCAACATGGCTGGTGTCCTTACAAAAGGGAGGGATTATGTCACAGAGTCACATAGGAGAGGAAAGATGGTGTGGGGAAGGAGCCATTGATAAACCAGAGAAAGGTCTCGGAAGAAACGAACCCTGCCATCACCTTGATCTCAGACTCGTAGCCTCCAGAACACAAGACGTGTTTCTGTTGCTTAAGTCACCTAGTTCATGGGACTGTGTCATGGCAGCCCTAGTCATCCACTCTCCTCAATGTGGAGGATGCCCTTCCTGCTGCAAAAGCTGAGGCCACTCGCAAGCTTAGAAAGACCCCAGTAATCTAGAAAGGAAGCTCTATTTCATCGATGCTGACCAAGAAATTCATATCACTAACACAAAAGACCTGAAATCCTGAGGCACAGGGACTGTTTTATTGACCTAAAACAGTCAGTAACGGGGAAAGGAGAGGTTGTCAGATGGGACATAAAGGGACCCTAGGAGCCAGTTATGTGGCCCCTACAGGATCACTCCTGTGATTCTCTTACAGAGCTGTCCAGTGTTCCACCAGCTCAGCCCAAAGCCTGAAGTGTCTCTCTCCACCGGTGGCAGTGCCCTCCCCAACCCAGTACTTCTGGAATGTTCCAACCCAGTGGGGCTGCCTCCACCTCTCTCTTCCCACAAGGCCCAATTGCCCAAGTCCCTCCACACTGCCACAGCCTCTGTGCTACTCACACCACGCCACCATGAGACTAGGTGTTAGTATTATACCCACCGTGACCCCAGAAAATGGCAGCACAGAGAGATTTGTCCAGGGTTGCAGGCTTGGGAGCAACTTAAGTTCAAACTCAGGCCACCTGACTTCAAGCTCTATGGAGGGTTGACAAACTGCTGCCCTAGGGCCAGCCCTGCTGCCTGTTTTGGTACATAAAGTTTTCTTGGAACACAACCCCACCCATTCTCTAGGTGTTGTTTGTGACTGTGTGTAAGATACAACGGCAGGGCTGAGTAGATGCCAAAAGACCACATGTCCCCCACGCTGGGCACATTCATTACACAGCCCTTTACAGAAAGTTCCTGACTCTGCCCTACACTCTTCCTCCACTCCATGCCCCACGGCGCTCGGCTCTTCCAGGCCTCCTCCCAACCCTGATTGCCCCTTACAACCAGACAGAAGAAAAACACAAGACAAAAAGTATATTCAAATATAATCCCACTGATAAAATAAAGAGCAAATCTAATTTCCTGCATATTCTTTTGTTCTCAGAAATTGCCAAGATGTCAACCTCATAAAAGATAATAAATAAGAAGAACCAGCAAGGTACTTTCAAATATTTAATTAATGCATTTTTATCTGCTTCACTACCTGGGAACAATGAACCACAGGTTGGAAGATCAAGTCTAAACCTCACCGTTGAATTGTTGCTTTTAGAAAGTGCTTGTCACAACCTTAATATTATTTAAATGTGGTTTTTTTCTATTATTAATTAGGTTTTCCCTAACAGTCAGTATCACAATTAACCTTCAAAGAAGAGCTGCCATAATGCATTTAACTAATTTTTGCAAAACAAACCTTTTCCAAACCATCTAGCATTGGTTTTCCAATCCCTTCTCTTAGGCAAGGTTTTCCTGTCAAATTAAAATCTGTCCTGATACCATGCAAATAAGTGTCTCTGGCATTCTAACAATGCTATTCTTAAAAATGCCTTTCAGGGGGGCAAACTGGTATGGCTATAGTCAAAATTTTGACACTTTAGACTTTTATTCTTTCTCCCCTAATGGGGCTGGAGAACAGCAGAAACAGGATAAATCTCTAGTGAAAGACTTGCAAGGGAAAATAAAATCAGTTAGAAGTTGGGGCAGTTCCGTGTTTTCTGTATGTTTCACTAGGCAGAGGCTCTGCAGTATTGCTGTAATATACCCTCCACTGTGGGGGATTATATAAAGGGCCAGGGGAGGAAAAAAGCCTTCTGAGCAACATCACCTAGCACTTGCGTACTGGTTGGAACTTGGTTGTTGTTGTTTCTGCTGTTCTAATGTCCCTGGGTATCACTGATTACCTGGTGGAGTTATTGGAGTTTCAGAAGCAAATGTCTAGGGAGCTTGGGAGGCTTCAGTAATTTCTCAGGTAGATGGATTGCTGGGTCAGGAGGCTGGTTTGTCAGCTTTGAGCTGTGTTTCATCAAAAGACTGAGACTGGAACATCAAGGTCAACAATGTGGGGAACAGAAGAACAGAGGGGGATTAACAAATGGGTTTAGGCCAGCGACTGCAAACAGGCTTTGCTCACCCAGTACAATTTAAAGAGAAAAAAATTAGCCAGTGGCCAGCATTTAAATACCAAGAGTCTTCCAACAGGGCAAGAATCAGCTGGAGTGGATAAGGGTCACACTCCTTGGATGCTCCTGTCTTCCTCCCTGTCCTACTGCGCCTCCATCCGCCACCATGCTACTGGTCTGGACCTCACTGGCATCCAAGTTGGTGCCTCCTGCCTTTGCAGCATCCAAGAACCAGTGGTGATAGATTGCTTGGTTTTCTGAGGCTCTGAGGACACTGATCTCAGTGTAAACTCTTGAGACCCACCAAGAGCCCATGGAACAACCCCAAGGAATGCTGAGAACAGTGGACAGTCTCACGTGAAAGTTCACACTCACATGGGATAAAAAACATACACACTGTACCAGCTCACTCTGAGTCTCTGCAGACTGGCTGGATCCCAGGCCCCATTGGTAAAATGAGGAAGTTTGCTAGATTCTGCTCTGGGGTCAGTTTGCTCAAAAACATTAAAAATCAATCTCTAATATTTTAAACTTAAAATATCCCTTTAAAAGTTTGGGACAGTTCAAATACAACTCCAACCAATAATAATACAAGTTAGCATGTATCAACAGCATATTATATGTGAGGGTATTTGAAAACACTATGCCATTTAATCCCAAGAACCCTGTAAGGTAGGCCCACATTATAGATGTAGAAGTTGAGGCACAGGGAAGTGATAAAGACCCTCATCCATCCAACTTTGGAGCCTAAACTCTTCATTGCCCATTGGTGTATACCCAAGCATGGAACTCAGATCCCAGGATCATTTTCTGTGGTGCCTGGATACCACAGTGAACAACACTGAATCCCAAAGACAAAGCATTGCCCCTTGTAATACATCTCCCATCTTTTCAAAAACGTAAGAAGAAAGTCTCAGTCCAGTGCTCAGCTGCCTTGCCCTCTAACCCCTGCTCACTTCCTTTCACCTTGGGGTAGTCAGCGATGCCTGGCTGGAAACCAACAGCTATTTGGGGTTCACCATGGTACTTTTGCAGTTATTTCCTACTGATGGCAAATTATACTGGGTTTCTCTACAAATGTGTTAATTTTAAGTAGAAAAAATGGAAGACAATTTAAAGAAAATATTAAATCAGTAGTGGTGGGCAGATACTGCAGAAATCATGACAGCAGAACAGGAATGACTCAAGGTAACAACATTAGAAAACACTGTAGCATAAGAATGACTCAAGCTTCGGTGACTACATCCTAGTCCTCAGGCAGGGGATCAAGATGATCCACGGAGTTACCCAGAGGAACAGTCAGACTCCGATTCAGGTGAATTTTTATCCATTATCTCTAAGTTTCTGTTTTTGTTTGTGCTTTATAAAGAACTCAACTATACATACAAAAACAAACATATGTCTATTGCAGTGTGACTCACAATTCTTTTTCTCAATTGGACATACAATCAAAGCATGTAAGCCCAAGGACTAGACACCCCGCATTTTCCCCTGGGACAGATCCCAAGAGATCTGTAGTGGACACATACCTGTTGGTGGCCTCCCCAGCATCCAATCCCTGCCCCCACTTGTGTTGGCCCAATTTCCACCGGGGACCCTCGCAGCTCCAGGATAGGACATAGGACACAGGTCAGGCTGAGAGGACCATAATAAAGTATACCATAGACTTAGGTTAAGAGCATGCTATAACCCAATAAATATGTAATCAGCTTGTGGACAATAGCACAGCCATTTTTAGTTTTCTGTCTTAAAACATAACCTGTAACTGTTTAAAGTTTCAGTTATGGAAAAAACTGCAAAGCTCCAGTTACAAGCTTCAACCCCCTCCCTTATCTCACTTTCCCCTTAGCAACAACCAATCAAGTGCCAGGGGGTAATCACCTAAGTTTCCAGATGTCTCTGCAACTTCCCTAACTAGTGGGCCAAGGTCAGCCCGAGTCAGGCTAGCCAATCTGACCACTAGAGGTTACTACCCAATTAAATGGTAACACAACTGGAAAGCCCCCCCAAACTCCTCCTCCCTTTGTGTAAAAGCATAAAAGGCATCTGCTTAAGGAAATCAGAGCCTCTGAATGTACTCCGCTGTGTCGGTTATCGACAGAGGCCCAGGCTCGAGCTTGTAAATAAAGACCCTCTTGAACTTTCATCAGAATTGGCTCTTGGTGGTCTCTCGGACTGAACTTTCGGCCACTACAAGGCCAGTCAAGAAATTGTGTCCACTGCCACCAAGAGGTCCTCTGTTGGGTTTGAAGGACCAAACCCTTGTTCTCATCCAACAGGTAGGGAGAAGCCTGGCACTGCTGGGCCTGTTTTTGCCCCCAGTGAAGGGGACCAAGCAGGAAACAAAGCCCCACTGAAAGAAAAGCTGAGCTGAGAGGGGCAGACACCATGCCAGGTCTGCCACCAGCCTGAGCCCCCTTAGCAGCCCTCTGAACCGGACTTCTCACCCCTGCATGAGCCACGAGAGGCCCTTTGTTGTTCATGCCAGCCAGACCAGGGGCTCTGATAACACCTCCCAAGGCTCGCCTGGGCTTTGCCGCCTCCTGGGCAGAGCAGGAGGTCCCAGCTCCCTCTCCTCTCATCCCCCAGGGAAAGCACAGCAGGGCTTGCACTCCTCACAGCAGGTTTGTCTTCTGACAACTAGAAATAGGCTCTTAGATCTGACAAATGCTTGAGACTGAGTGTTTCTGCTCCTGGGGGCTTAAGAAACCCTTGTGCTCCTAGGCTGGACGCAGGCACACCTGCTCACTCAAGTTCATAGCTACCCAGCACTCAGCCATCCCTCTCTCCCAGTCCTCTGCTGGCTGGAGTCATCCTCTGTCTCACAACCAGCTGCACGGCTCCAGAAAGAAGCGCTCCTTCCGGGCCCTCTCAAAGGCTCCAAACAATCCAAGAAGGAAATAAATAGCTGTGACACAAGAAGCTACACGCCCGTGACATAGGTCACCTGCCCTCACTCCCTGGCTTGCCTGGGAATGGCTGTGATTCCAGAGGTGGAAGGTGTCAGGTCTGTGTTTGGAAGGGCTGATTTGTTCCTCCAGTGGGTCGGCCTAGGGTTGAGAGGTCATGCCTTCACACACGGTAGACAAGCTCCAACAGTGTGTCCTGCTTCCCAGAAGGCACTGAGAATTTCAGGGAAGACCTGCTCGCACAGAAGATAGCAAGGTCCCAGCAGTGGTAAGTGTGGTGGTGGGTTGAGCTTGGGATGTGGCGAGGACAAAGCAGTTGGCAGGTAACAGGAGAGACCCTCTAGAAGTCTCAGGGAAGCTGAGACCTGAAGCAATCAGGATTGTGGTGAGCTGCTCAGACCTCCAGAAGGAAGTCAGACACGGAGGTCAAGGCTCCCTTGAATTTGAGTTGTTTGGGCTTTAACGTCCTAGTCCTGATGTGGTCTGCAGATATATAGGAAGAAATAACCATGTTGCTTTTTCTGTTCCCACTTAGAGATGCTTAAATGCTGCCACAGTCCTTTGGGCACACCTCTATCATGGCCACGGTGACCACAGGTCCCAGACTTGCCAAAAATGCTCAGCTGCCTTTTCATCTAAAGAATGGGAACACAATTCTTGTTAGATCATGACTCTGATACAGGAGTTTGGAAAAAAGAGTCACTGTGATTCTGTCCCTAACCGCACTATATGATGACACTGTTTTCACATCGGTCTATTTCTCTAGACTGAATTCCCTGAAACTGAATCTATGCCAGAATGACCATCAGTTTCCTTAGCACCTGACACAGTGCCTGACACACAGCAGGTGGTTCAGAACATTCTAGAAGGGACCAGTGAGAGCTTACTTCTCAGTCATATATAATCTTAAGGCTTTGCCAATGAAGTCACAAAAACAGAAACAAACAGAAGCAGTAACAACATGTCACTGTTCCCAGCCCCTGTCCCCCTAGCCCCCAACTCCCCCAACCCGAGCTCCAGGCTGACGATGACTGGCAAACACACCCTGTCCTCAGATTCATTCATGTAGAAGCCTTGCTATGTGCCAGGTTCCCTGGTAGGCACTGCAGCAGGAAGACAAGCCCTGTTCCTGCCCTCAATGACTCTCCCGCATTTCTCTGCCAAGCTCCTTACAACCAGAGGCTTTGCACAGGCTGTTCTCTCCACCTGGTATGCTCCTGCCCAAGTCTCCACTTGGCTGGCACCTTCTTATCCTGAAGGTCTGAAATGGAAGTACACCTTCAAAGAGGGACCTTCACCACGTGAAGTCAGGATCAGGCTCTTTTTTACCCTCTCCAGCCGGCTGTCTCTGAGCACAGCTGTAATGAGTTTGTCCATTTCTCTACTTAAGAGGGCTGCCCCACAGAAGATGACTGTGGACAGGTAACAGCTCCAGGAGAGCAGGTGAGGTCAGGGGAGACATAAAGTCACCCACAGCAGGAGCTGTCAGGCAAGGCTTCCTAGGGGCATTTCGACAATATATTCTGATTTCTTCCCATGTGGGAGGTTAGAGAAACCTGCTACCAAGGAATTAATTATGGCTGAGCCCAAGCAGTTCTTGCCTTCCAGGAAATTTCCGGGAGAAAGGATGTGTGTTTCTCCTTCCTGCTTTAGTGACTGCACAGGTAACCAGGCAGGCAATGACCCTGACCTCCCAGACTGCTGCAAGGGTCTGAGAGGGCACATGCCAAGCACAGAGCACACTGCAGACATCTGCAACTGGGATTATTTTCTCTCCTCCTGGGGAATCAGTTTCCTAGTCTACAAAATGGGTGCCAGTAATCACTACTGATACGGAAGCCCACTATTGTCCGTCAGTATTGCCACAACCCTTAAAGAAAGGTAAAATGTTCCAGCAGGCCTGCACGTACCTGCATTCCTGAAAATTAGCAAAGAAAGCAAATCCCCTTATCTGCTATATACATTCCCCGTTAAGTCACTTCAAAGAACCCTTGATACCCTGCAGTCTGCACTCACTTAACTGAGAAAAATGAATCTTATTCACTCCCTTTTATCAGTGGTCAAAGATTTGGGAATATAGCACCCATGTAACCACATGCCTTGTAACTTATTTAACTTTTCCGTGTTATAACTACTAATCAACAATATGTTGCAGTGAATAATGTTTTACTTTGTAACAGGCTCTGTTAACTCCCTTCCTCAACAGCAAGCTTATTCAACTCTTCAGTTTGGTGTTACTGATAACGCTGTGAGCTGCCTTTTGGCAGCCAGCGCCAGGTAATGCAGACCAAAACTGTTACTATTGACAAAATGCCACTGTAACATAAATTTATACAATGCTCTGTCAGTCACATAGTCAATGTATAGATACCAGCAACCCTAGCCTATAAAAACAGACTCCGAAACCTAAGTGGCGAGCAGACCGATTCCATAAATGCCAGAAAAGCCAGGTTCTGTTGCCTGGATTCAAATTCATTAAAAAAACTTCTTTCTGCCAGTTCCCTGCCTCTCAATTTATTGGTTTTGAGAAATGGCAGCCAAGCATTGACTTGGACTGCAACGATGGGTTCCTGGGATGATTTAATACAATATCACAAACAGTCTGGCCATACCCTCAGAGCCAACCTGGATTCAACAAATGGCTGCTGAAAATGCTGTTATACTTTTATATGAGGGTCCACTTATTTTATTTTTTAGAGACAGGGTCTCACTCTGCTGCCCAGGCTGGAGTACAGTGGCATCATCAGAGCACACTGCAGCCTCAACCTCCTGGACTCAAGGGATCCTCCTACGTTGACCTCCCAAGTAGCTGGGACAACAGGCATGTGCCCCTAGAACCAGTTAATTTTTAAAATTTTTTTGTAGAGACGAGATCTTGCTTTCTTGCCCAGGCTGGTCTTAAACTCCTGATTTCAGGCAATCCTCCTGCATCAGCCTCTCAAAGTGCTGAGATTACTGGCATGAGTCACCGTGCCCAGCCTCCTTAATGTTTAAACAGTCCTGACTGCTGTCTGGGGAGAAGCTACAAATCCTTAGAGACAGTTCTAACTGTGGGTCCTTCACTCTTCCCCAGCAACAGATAATGTGAAGAAAGCTTCAGAGTCCTGCCTGAAGAACAGGTGAGGGAGAGAAGGGGTGGGCCTGCTCCAACAAGCTCATCCCTCCCTCCAGGACAGAGTCTGCATCAGTCACATTCCCATCTCTGACCTGAAGCCGAAAGCCAACATTCTTCACCTCCAACAGAAGATGCACCACTGATAAAGCAAAGCACAGTGTCCAGAGAAAACCAAGAGTCATGATGCCAGGGTTCTCAGGGCAGAAAACTCAGCCCAACCGGAGGCCGCTGTTTATGGTTCAACAGGGGCCACAAAATCTGGCAAGAACATGCAAGTTCAGGATCAGGCCCAAGCGTGTGTGACCTCTGAGCAAGAGGGGCATTCCAGTCCTAGCTGCTACTGTCTCTGAGAAAGAGGCTCACCCTCTTGAAGTTGCAGGGGCCCATTTGTAAAACGGGCCCACAGTGTCATAGTCACAGCATTGCTGAGAGCCAAGAGTACAAACAGCCAGCACAGGGCCTAACCCAATGGCAGTCCCCACAGCAGTATGCTGACATTGGGATGTCCACCACCACAGCCACTCCCACAAAAACACATTCCCCCAGGGCAGCTAGAAACACCAGGTGCTGATGCATTGGCGCTCCCAGTCACAAGATAGGGTGAGGCTTTAAACGCAGTACCTGTCATGTTCACGTCCCAGCACAAGTAGGGGTGTTTCATTATCATAACTACTCAGCAGATGAGGAGACTGAGGCTCAGAGGAACATACCCAGGGTCACCCAGTTAATAATATTCATTTGATTCATTTTACATTTATTCCACAATTATTATCTACAGTATGCAGGCCACCAGGTATACAATGGTGCATAATGCACACTTAGTATCTGTCTTTGCAGATGTCAGGTGTTAATTAAACGAACAATTGCTCACAGGCTGAGGAAGTGAGCATGTCAAGCAGGAGGATGTGGACATTTAAGCCATATTATTTGCTTTTGCTCTGTTGGCTCTAGAGGCAGCCCATTCCCACCCTTAGGGAAGGGAGGCCAGTTGTTACTGTGGGTCTAAAGACAGACCCAGGAAAGGCCGCCGGGTTCTCACATGGCCCTAGGTCCAGGGCCCAGCTGTTTTATTGTAGAGACGAGGTCTCACCAAGTTGCCCAGGCTGGTCTCGAACTCCTGGGCTCAGGCAATCCTCTCACCTCAGCCTCCCAAAGTGCTGGGATTACAGGTAAGAGCCACCACACCTGCCTAGAATGAGACTTTTGAAACCTGTCTCTGTGCCAAACCCTGAGCTAGCCTCCCACATGACTGCAGGAGACCTCACTTTCTGCCACCTTCCAAGCTTACTTGCACCAACCTCGTCTGGACGAAGGTGGCAGGAGAGCATCAAGAGAGAAAGGATGCAAGGAAACCAGGAGAAGGAAGGAGAGCTGGGAGAAAAGGGGTCTACCTACTCTGACAAAGCCTGGGTGCCAAGACTTGAGATGTGGAGGGCATAGAAAGGACCTTGAGGGCACAGAAGGATTAACCCACAGTGAGAGGGGGGGCCCCTGAGGTGGTAGGAGCAAGATCCTCAGTTGGGTAAGAAGGGGCCTTCTGAATATGACACTAGTTTAGAAACAAGTCAGCCCAGTCCCTGGGAAATCTACCTCCAAGTTCTTCCAGCCCCACTGGCTACTGCCAGCCCCTCCAATCTGTAGGCTTCTTCTGCCTCTTGCCCTTGACCTGTGCTGTCTGTCTGCCTGGACACTCCACTCCCAGGTCTCCACACTTTAAGCATCACCTCCTCCCCCACCCATGGTCACCAGGTTACATCATCCTGTATTTTTCTCAGAGTTCTCAGCTCTATCTGAAATTAGCTTGGCAGTACGGTTGTGTATTTATTGACCATCTATCCCCCACTAGAATAAAACTTCCATGGGAACAGAGGTCTGGCACCCAGCTCAGCCCCTTACTTCCCCAGCACCTGATCCAGAAGAGGTGCTCAAAAAATTCCTATTAGCTCCTTAATGGCTGACAGTCTTCTAGAGCAGGGCTCCACAAACTATCCTCCACAGCCCACTGTCTGTTTTTGTAAATAAAATTTTATTGCAACTGTATGAGTCTGTTAGGGATGCTGTAACAAAATACCATAGACTGGGTGGCTTAGACAACAGAAATCCATTTCTCCCAGTTCTAGAGCTCAAAGTCCAAGATCAAGGTGCCAGCAGGGTTGGTTTCTCCTGAGGTCTCTCTCTGCAGCTTGCACATGGCCATCTTTTGGCTGTGTCCTCACATAGTCTTTTCTCTGCACTCATACAGTCACATCCTAATTAACTTAACCTTAATTATCTCTTAATGGCCCTACCTCCAAAAACAGTCACACTGGGGGTAGGAGCTTCAACATATGAATTATGAGGGCAACATAACTCTGTCCATCACAGAAAACAGCCATGGTCATTTGTGCACTTATTGTCTCTGGCTGCATTTGAGCTAAGACATCAGAGTTGAGTACTTGCAACAGAGATCATCAGATCTGCAAGGCACAAAGAACTTTCCTTCTAGCCCTTTATAGAAGGCTACTGATCACTGGTCTAGACCAAAGCTCTTCCTATGTTTAACATGTCCCCACCACTCTTGACTGGGAGATCCCACTGAAGCCCAGTCCAAGTACCCAGATACTTTCATTTTGCTTTACAATCACCAATGGTTTTGCCACTCCCCCGAGACAGTTAGTGAGGCCTCCCGAGAGTCCAGAGTACAAAACCAGACATTAAAAAGCACAAGCCCTTTGCAGCAATTTGGATGAATTTAGAATCTATAATACTCAGTGATTTATCACAGAAACAAAGAACTGAGTACCATATGTTCTCATTCATAAGTGGACCCTGAACATTTACTACAATACTATAAGAAAAGGATTGGCAGTAGCTGGAAACTGCCGGGGATGGGGGACAGGAATGGGGAGACGACATATAACATCAATAAGGGTACCTGATCTCAAACCAGGCAAAGTGAGAACCAAAGGGAGGCCTAAACTTTACCTGTACAATGATCACTTATATACCTAATCCTGAATTATACCTCACATCCTTAAAATAAATTTTAAAATAATAAAACTCTTTTCAAAAGCCCACAAGTGAAAATTAAGATATCCCAAGAAATTAGGGAAGAGAATTGCCTGTCAGATGCCAGCCCCAGAGCAAATGAGCAGGACATGTGGTTTGCTAACACTATGCCTATTAACAAATCAGAAACTGCTCAAGGACTAGTCAGAATACAGGGAATTCAGCGCCACAGCTTCCTGGGAGGAGACAGTGGCACCATGTGTGTCATGTTTTAGCCACCAAGATCTATCAAGGACAAGGACATGACTGGTTTTTATTCCTCGTGTTGCATATTTCTTTCTGCTTAACCACAGTTTCAATGAGAATCAAAGAATCTCCGTTGCAAAAGCTTGCAGGGAAGAAGATGCTGAAGAATCAATGTTAAGTTTTTTAAACAAAGACTTAAATCATGTTTCTTGTACACCTGGCTCCTCTTCAAACCTTTCCCTATATATTAACTCATTTCATCCTCACAACAAACTGATCAGGAAGGCACCATTATGGCCCTCATTTTACAAATGCAGGACAACTCAGTAACTCGGCCTATGCCACATGGCATAAGTCACAGAGGTGAGAGCCCAGCCCAGATTGTCCGGCTCCAGAGACCACCCCCAATCATCCCTCTACATTTCTTCTCTTCCAGGTATAAACTATGCGGGTAGGTCACATTTGTGGTTCACCCATCACCAGACATTTCTAGAATTCATATAACAGTAAGATTTAAAAGCATGATTGAATTGAAAACCAACTAACTGGGCTTGAGTCCTCGGTGCCCCAGCCAACAGCCAGATGGTTGTCTTTAAGCTTCAGTCTCACCAGCTGTAAAATAAGAATAACAAACACCCTTCATGTTATAGGAAGTCATAGTCGTGAGGGTCCATGGAAGTGGCTCCAATTTACTGAAGATCAATCACATATAGAATCACTGTCTTAATCAATATCAATGAGGGAATTGATACTCTATACCAGGAACCAGGTGAGGCACAGGGAACAACAGTGAGCACAGCTGAAATCCTCCCGGCAGTCATGGGGCTTTCAGTCAAGTGGTGAATCTATACCAAACAAATGTTCACACAAAGAGTCACAGAATCACACCTGGGATAATGCTACAAGAAATTGATCAGAACGCTGCAAGAGAAACTACCCTAGCTTATATCAGCAGGTCATGGAAGGGTACTCTCACCTGGTGGAAATATGCCAGGCCATGGTGGCTGGGGCTTTCCCAGAAGATAGAAGGGCATGTAAAAATGTCCTGAGGTCTCCTGTGATTGGTCACCACCACATTATCCTTACCACAACTCAGGAGGCAGGTATAATTGTCCTGACTTCACAGAGACATCAGCCTGGCTCCTGAGAAACCTCCCAGGGTCCCAAAGCTGCTGTGCGACAACACCAAAATCTACAAGGCCAGCTCTTCCTGCCTCCAAAGGCCACCCCGTCTCCAGTGGGCCACACATCCCTCTGTCTATGAAAGTACATTCACAGCTGTGTAATATCAGGGGCACCCAGTCCTCTTAGGAGGCTTACAGGACCTCCATTTTCTAAGAGAAGATAACAGACCTAGAATATCATTTACTCTCTTACCATGTAAGTTATTTGGTCTGTTATTGCACAAACAATAGGACCATTTGGAAACTGTCCTTCTCAGTCCCCAAGTCAAGCAGAAACATCTGACATGCAGCAAGGGAGGTTCTCAAGGAGCAGGAGATGAAGTATGAAATGTTAAGCTCCAAAGAAATGAGACACCCTGGCCTCCCCTGCCTTCTGGCCTCACCTCTGCTTCTGTCTCATGGAACTTGTTTCCTGGCAAAACTGCCTTGGGGGACACATCATCCACATTTGCAAGGAAAGTTCTTCTGGTGGATGAACAAAGTATTCTCAAAAAGCAGACTCCCATTCCCACCAACGATCCAGAGCTAAGGGAAAGTCTCTTCAGTTGCTAGCTTTTCAATCCAGCCTCCACTGGGCAACTATAACACACCAGGCCCTGGCTAAGCACCAGGAACTCAGAGATGAAGAGGCCTTGAATGACAGCTTTGTGAATGCAAGTGCCAGGCCAGAAGGAAGCACACGGGACTGGGATAGGGGACACATTCATTCAATCTACAAATATTGACCAAGCATGCAACAGAGCTTCCCAGCATCCCCCAACACCCTTTTGCTTTTGAGTATTATAAAACCTCCTAAGTTGTAGCTGGACACAAGCTGCAGGATAAAGACTACATTCCCCAGCTTCCCTCGCAGCCCAGATGGCCACATGACTACCAAGCTCTGTCCAGTAGGATGTGAAAATGAGCAGTGGAGGCACTTCTGGGTCACATGTCCCTCCCACAGTCCAGTAGAACAGCAAACAGAAGGCAGCTGCCCTCAGTGACCTCATGGAGAAGGGCTGCCACCTACTCAACTCCCACCAGCTCAGGATTTTATGCAAAGATAGGAATAATGTACCAGTTTGTTTAACCCAATTATAAGCAGTTTATGTAATGTCTTGAGATGAACCAAGGTCTTCATCAAAGCAAGCCCCAACTATGCTCTGTCCATCTGCTCCGAGTGCCAGAGACACAGCCATGACAGCTGAGGCCTCCATGGAACTCATGCTCTCACCAGAGACAAAGGATACCCAAAGAAACTAGTACTTCCTGACTGCATTGTTCTGAAGGGAATGAGCAGGGTGAGAGGTCAGAGAGGAATCCATGTGAGCATGCATGGTCACCTATGCCTTCCGAGGAAGTAAGGGTTCAGACCCCAGGGTGTTCCAGGCAGAAGGCGCTGCTGGCACTACCACTCTGAAATCTTTCAGAAGAAATGAAAGAAGGCCAGTGTGATTCAGTACAGCGAACAGAAGGGAGAACCAGACAGAAAAGGAGAACCAGGCAGGCACCAAACCATGCCTGGTAGATTCTGGAAGAAACAACACCCAGGCAGGGTCACAAATGATGTCCAGGGGTAGAAGGGTATGTTTTGAGCAGGAAGCCTATAATTCCTGCCCCCTGTTTAAGGAAATGGTGGGAGAGACCTTGGCCCTTTCCAGTAAACTCTGAGAAGAAGCACTGAAAGGCTAAAAAGAAAAGTTTCCATGCCTGGAGGGACCTAACTGCTCAGGTCCCCAACAGGGCATCCAACTAAGAGTTTGATTTTTTTTATCAATGCAGCTCCACCCTGTAGAGTTGGTTAGAAAGGATCAGCCTCACTTATAACTTTTTTTTTTTTTTTTGCTACAATTTCTTACTATGCTATTGTCTCCCAGGGAAGCCTTGTCCCATGACCCACCTCCTGCCCTCCTTCCAGAGCAGGTATTTAGCAAGGAACAAACCTCCCCTATGGGGAGGTGCTACTTGCTCACAAACATTTTTCTCTAAACTGATGGATGTTGAGTCTTTCCTGCAGTGAGCTACTGCTCCTAAACTTGCCAGGGTGCCCTGGGCAGTGCTAGCCTCACCTTAGGAAAAAAAAATAACAGCACTACTGAGGTATAATTGGCATCCAACAAACTACACATATTTAAAGTGTACTATTTGAAACATTTGCACAGAAGTTTATACTTGTGAAACCACCACCACAATCAAGATAGAGAACACATCCATCGCCCCCAAAAGTTTTTTCAGAACTCTTGGGAATCCCTCACTCCCTGCCCCATCCTTAGACAGTCGATGATCTGCCTTCTGTCTCTATAGATTAGTTTTCATTTTCTAGAGTTTTCTATAAAAGGAATCACACATATATTCCTATTTGGTCTATTACACCCAGCATAATTAGTTTGAGGCTCATCCATTCTGTTACATGTACCGATGGCTCATTCTTCCTCAACACACCACAGTTTGTATATCTATTCACTGTGAGTGGCCATCTGGGCTTTCCCAGCTGTTAGCTAACACAAATAAAATTTCTCTGAACATTCATGCACAAGTCTTTGTATGAACACATGTTTCCTCTTCTCTTGGATGAAACCCTAGGTGTGGGATGATAACCTTGACTTTGAAGGTAGATACTTTCCCTTTTGTACATCCCTATCTTCAGGGTCAAATATTAGGATCCATGTTTACATCAGTCTCTCCTAAAGCAGGTCTTGGCTATGAGAGGACTCTAGGTGGTGCAGAGGTAAGCATAGTATCAAGTGTGTGTGTGTGTGTGTGTGTGTGTGTGTGTGTGTGTGTGTGTGTGTACCTTGGCGGTCCTGCATCTTGGACTGCATCTTGGACTGAACCCTGACTGCTGCATATTTAGCTCAAGAATGATGAAGACAAAATACAGACTAACACGGAGCTGGAACTTCAGCTGCACAGCTCAGGGGGTGCACATGGCCTTCAAGCCAAGGGTAGGTGATGGCCAAAGCTCTGAATGACACCTACACTGCAGCCATCAACTCCACTGCCCTTCCTAAGGGACACACTTCCAATTTCTCCAAACCGCTCCACACCTACAGCCACATACTAACTGGCACGAGTGACTTCAAGGTGTTGAGCATATTCACTTGAATCCAGAAGTGAGTCACCCCAGACCAACCCCGTCTCTGCTCCCAGAATGAGCACTGTAGAATGAAGACAGTGAAACCCACCTCCATCCGGGAATCGCTGGGAGCATTCATTCATTCCCCACATGCTCAAGAAAGACCTGCTATGTGCCAGGACCATAGTGGTCTCTGGGTTACCATGGTGAACAAACCAGTGTCCGCCCTTATGAAGCAGACAAGCTAGTGAAGGAGCCTGATAAGACATAAATGTCTGTGTTGAGTGCTAGTGCTATGAAGAAAAATCAGGCAAGGAAGGACCAAAAGCAGGATGGCATGGGGGGCAGGGGGAGCAGGTTCCTCTGGAGGGAAGAAGGGCTTCCAGAGGGGCGGACACGGGAGCAGATACCATGGGCTACCTTTGGTGCAGTGAGCCCTCATAGGTTGCAGGCTACTGCTACGTTATCCATGAGAATAGGGATGAAGGGGGGGGGGGGGCTAGGGCATAGGTAAGCCCCTTATTTGTGCATCTCATCCATTCAAGCAATGTGGTCTGTTCACACCAAATGTCATGTATACCGAATACAACTCAAACAGACCCTGATGCTCAGAGGAAGCCCACCTCTTCCCTTCCCCTCTTGATGTCCACGGAAGCCTCAGCAGAGCTGCAGAACCCCAAAATAACTCCCAAACACATTGACGGGTAATCCAAGAGCAGGTTCTGTGAATGCTAATGGCCCAAAGAAAGGCAGCCTTTCTGTCACCTTTCTCTCCAAGTGAGGCTTCCTTTTCAATGTCTCTGCCAGAACATTCATGTCTGCCCTGTTACCCCAGACTGCCATGACCTGCACTTGCCCAACCCAATCTCTTTTCCACATGCAACAGGCTTAATAGTCTGCCAACGCACTCCATTATAACAGACAGCTTACATAATCACACTTGCATGCACCGCACTGTGCTGGCATTCTGGTTGGTTTTGCTCATTAGACAAATAAATCCTTACATGTTGTCAAGACTCTCCAGCTGAGAAATTGATGAAATCATCTTTAATTTGTACCCATCTAGCAATACCATTTATGTGTAAATAGCAACAGCACACATGACAGGCACTAAGACAATCTGCCTGATACCTGAGAGGTCAAGGATTTGCTCTATTTGGCTCCCTGTCTACCCCTAGCACCCAAAGCAGCAACTTGCCCATGGCAGGCATGCAGTAGGTAGCTACGGAATAAGTCAACAAATACCATCTCAAGATGGTGATGCAATCAGCCAGCAGGAGGGTTTCGAGGACTCACACCAGGATCTGTAGAGAGCCCCATGAAGTGCTGGGCCACAGCAATAACCCAGCACATGACAGCCACTACAGGCCAATCCCTGCATTGGGATAACATGCAATCCGAAGCCAAGATGAAATGTGGAAACACCCAGTGACCCATGTGGAAGACATCTATAAAACTGAACGGTCAGAATGCTCCAGAGGCTGCAGGTCCCAGAAGCCACCACAAGCAGGTGACTTGGTACACCACCAGATGCTGGAGACAGGCGAGCGGCAGGCATTTGCCTGCCAGGATGTCAGTGCCACCAGCGCGGTGCCATCTCTACTACTGATTGTAAAAAACATGCAGAGCAGGGGTGGCTGGTGGGTTGGAGGTCCAGAGGGCCATCACTGGGAAGTGAAGAACAACACAAGAGGGTCTCAGGGCAGCAGAAGCTTGCTGACTGGTAGAGGTGTATTCTAACATTTTATTAACCAACACAGTCACGTCAGTGCACACCAGCTAACCAAAGTCCTGGCAGAAGGCAGCTGGGCATTGCCCACCATGCAGACAGACCTTAAGACAGATCCCCAGAGGTGATCCAGGCTCTAAGAGGCATGAGACCACTCAGGACCCTGTGTGGCCTCCACATTTAATCACTGACAACCTTTCACTTCTTCTTGGCCTGAATGTTTACCAAACAAATGTATATACCTAAACTTCCAGGGTCTGCACCAGACACAGGGTAAGGTGGTAAGGAAGCTGGGCCCAGACCAGCACTCCCAAGGCAGGGCCTTCCAGCATCTGTTCCCCATTCAACATTCGGGTCGTATATGAGAGAATTGCAATGCCCAGCACTGTTCCTTGTGATGCTTGTAACATCACCTCATTTAATGACAGGAACTGCATCCTTGTTTCCAACCGGAGGACATGGATGTCTCTGTGTCCCTAACAATTTAACTCACCATCTATCCCACACCCTCAGTCTGCCAGGCACCTGGTATATAAAATCCTCATGACAATATGCAGTTGTCATCACTATGCCACTGAGGGAGGAGAAAATGTAGACTCAGAGCAGTTAAGAGTACCCAAAATCTGAGCCCAAATCTTTCCATATCAAAGCCATTACAGTTTATGTAACTCTCTCTGAAATCCATTCCTGGAATAGCCCGTTCATAAACCATTTAAGGAGAAGAAAACTGAGGTTCAGAAGGAGGCAGAGGCTAATTTGAATAACTCTTTCTGCCTTGTAAAGGCCAATGCTAAAAATCCAGTCTGAGTCCCTCCAAAAAGTGTGCTGTGCTGTCTGGGACACCACTCTGCTTCCCTCATGCCCCTCCCTCCATGAGGGGCGCTGTGTCCCTGCAGTCCCCATGCCCTCTCCTAAGACAGACCTTTGGTGATCAGCTCCCCCACCCACCTCCCGCCAAGACACAGATTCTGCCCCAAGCAGGGGAAGGCACTCCGGGTGAGTTCAACAGGACAGCTTGGCTGACAAGGATACCCCTTGCTGCCAGATCCCTAATAACTTTTTTGAAGGATTTCCAAAGTGCTAGGGAAGTAATATCACACATTATCCCTAAAGGCTATGCACTGAAGCGGAAACACTGTCATCAGCAGGGGCTAACTCGGAGCAATCATCATTAAGCTCAAGCACTGCCTTCAATTTCTGGAGGGAACTTCCTTTCTAAAGGCAGCAAAACACACATTTGAAGACATTCACACACTCAGCCTTGGTCAGGACAGGATAAAGATTGTAAAGCCTCTGTAATATTCTAAATCTCTAGTCAAAATTCTATTTCAATACATTGTAAAATGAATTAAATGTCTGTTTTAAACTTGAACAGATTACAGCTTGTCAGTATACCACCTTGGCATATCAAAAGGACAAGTGATTTGACCAAATTCTAAGTAGAAACACCATCTCTTCCTATTCAAAAACCAGAGAATCATAATTAAAAATCCTAACTGGGAATGGCACACACCGTTCAAAAGTTTCCAGAGTCTGGATGGGCCCCAGTGTCAAGAGCAAATCAGGTAAGTGGGTGCTCAGTATGGGGTACAGAATTTAAGCTCTGCTGTGGCTGGACTCCACGCTATACTTCTTCTGAAGATGGCAAAAGTAAAAGGACAAGCCAGCATCACAGCCACTGGTAACTAGAATGTCCAGGTGCTCGAGACCCTCAGCACCTGGGGCAGCAATTGCCACACCAGCCTCACTCGGTTCAGTCTCAACGCCATACCACAACTGGGGGATCTTCACAACATGAGCATCTACCCTCATCACACCTTTGCTTAGACTTGTCAGGTGCTTCACTCAGCTCCACAAAAGAAGCAAAGGGCACCCAGCAAATTGAATTTGGTAAGCAAACATATTTTATTTGATACCCAGGGTGGGTTTTTTTGTCATTGTTTTTCTGATTTTTTTTTTTTTGTATTTTAATTAAAATCAGTTGCCAATATTCTAAAACTTAATTTTCAAATAAAAACCCTCTTGACAAAGAAATGTTTTGGCAACACTGAGGCCACAGAACTGCTTCACAGCTCCTTCCAAGCCTGGCTAAGAGACCTGTTCTGTCCGGTCACAGCATTCACAACTTTTTCACAAGATATCTAGCTGCATTCCCATATCACACAGTTAACTAAAAGGGAGACTTTTCCCCAGTACTCTTCCATGGTAGGCACTGACTGGTAAATGTTTGGAGAACTGAACTTCTTCCACTATGACCCACCTGCATCTCCTTTTTGGACACTCATCAGCTATGAAATCATGTGTGAACCAGTAACATGTGAGGCTCAAAAGACCTAAACATATGCACTGCACCACAGACTCTAAACTCTAGTTCTTACAGATTTCAAATGATCAGAAAGCTGAAATAACCAGATTTTTTATAGTGATACACTATGATAACTGATGTACGTAATTATGGCCTTGAGACATGGCACGTTCCTTAACTGCCTTCTACATTATCAAAGATCAAATTATGTTCAGTTGCATTTTAGTGTTAAGTGTGCTTTAATTATATTCTCATTCTTGGAAAATTAGTAACAAACAGCTGAAATAGATGCTCAAAGCACAGATTTCCAGAACGTTCTCACAAAATCATATTCTACCATTATTCTAGGTAAATAGAGTTTATAATTCATATTCCCTCTTTTTAAAAAAAGAATATGGACTGGGCTCAGTGGTTCAGTCTGTAATCCCAGCACTTTGAAATGACAAGGTGAGAGGATTGCCTGAGCCCACAGGTTCTAGACCAGCCTGGGCAACTTGGCAAGACCTCATCTCTACAATAAATCAAAAATAGCCAGGTGTGGTAGCATGTGCCTGTAGTTCCGACTACTTGGAAGACTGAGGCTGAAAGATCTCTGGAGCCCAGCAGATCAACGTTAGGGTGGCCATGAGTGTGCCACTGCACTCCAGCCTGGCCAACGAAGTGAGAATCCAACTCAGAAAAAAAAAAAAAGAATATGGCCACTTACCAACAAGTCAATTATGAAATAATATTCTCTACTCCCCTTTTAGGAGAAGGAGGCAAGAAAACAGGCAAAGCCAACAGTAAGGTTAGAACCAAAAATTGTATGCCTCAACGTCTCCATTCTTTTTTTTTTTGAGTTGGAGTCTCACTCTATCGCCCAGGCTGGAGTGCAGTGGCATGCTCATGGCCACCCCTGCATCGACCTGCTGGACTCCGGCGATCCTTCCACCTCAGCCTTCCAAGTAGCTAGAACTACAGGCATGCACTACCGTGCCTAGCTAATTTTTTATTTATTGGAGAGACGAGGTCTCACCAAGTTGCCTGGGCTGGTCTCAGACCTGTGGGCTCAGACAATCCATTCGCCTCGGCCTCCCAAGGTGCTGGGATTACAGCCTAAGCCACCAAGCCCAGCCAAGGTCTCCACTCTTGCTACAGATGAGCCCATATTTCTGCTGAGCTTCTTAGAAGTCAAAGCAAAGACAAAAATATGACCAGTGATAGCATTAACCACATCCAAAAGATAAGAGAGTCATTCCTGGTATTCACATCTGTGAGAAATTCTTCCCACAGAGAAATTACTCGTATTACATACATCATGAGTAGCCAACAACAGCCTTACTGACGTGCTGACAGAAAGTAATACAAGGATGACTCTCAACAAGCAATAGTATCTCCCAGCACCCAGAGGCCAGGTCCAAACCTCAAATGCCACTGAAAACGAGTGAGACAGACTGGACCAAGGGAACAGGAGGTGATAGTAATTAAGGAATGTGATAAACCAGAAGGTGCATGCCATTCCCAAAGATGCAGCTGTTGGCATCCAAGGCGTCCAGATCATCTAATTTTTTTAGTTACAAAATATTGCAAGCATGCAGAAGAATAAATAACACATATATACATATACAAAAAGAACCAGTAATAAAACAGATTAACTGTATAACAGTCCCCACTTAAGACACAGAACCTTCTGGCACTTTTAAGAGCCTCTATCCAATGTTTGCCCGCGTGGTCACTCCCCTGATGCTTATGTGTATCATGTCCTTGCTTTCTGCAAAGTTCACAAGTATGAATTCCTAACCCATCTCCTGTTCCATCCTATATTTTTCTGATCTTCATATGAAATGTGCTCAGTGCAACTTGCTTTCTTTGCCAACAATAGAAGGACATAATATTCATGAGATGCATCCACAGCGATGCGCAAAGCTGAAACTTGTCCATTTTCATTGTAGTACTGATTTTTACACGATGGTACACCTTAAAATCTACTCTCTAGTTGATGGATATCTGAGTTGTGTCGATGTTTTGCCTTTACAAACAATGCTGTTTACATGGCTGTATAGATTTCTCCTGGTGGGTGTGGGTGTTTCTCCAGGATGGGACTAAAATTTTGATTTTAATATTGGCCAAATTCCAATTTTTAAAAAAACTTATGTGGACCAACTCCCAGATGTCAAAGCAGAACACACTGTGGGCTGTGTACTTCTATTGGTCACTGGTCTATAGACTGACAGCTTCTCGGCAAAGTGCAAAAGAACCGTTCTCTAGGCAGGAAAACAATGCAGGCTGCATTTGCTTCAGCCTATTACCTAGCTTAATTCAACTACAGAAGGGTCTCACGTGGAAGGACTGTATGACTTTCTGGCAGGTATTAGTAAATATCATTTCTTGAAAATTGGCTTTTGAAAACATTTGGACTGCAAGGCGCTTGACCTTATACCCACTAATATAAGCCCAGAGGCCACTAAAGAGCCAAGAATAGACCCTCTTAAGCTAGAAATGGTTGGTTTATAAAATGCATACTGCTGAGATTTCTTTCAAAATGCACTCACTCTAAAATGAGGCCCTGAGACATTCCAGGTGCTTCATAAAAAGCATTTAGAAGAAAGTTTCCAAATGACAGAACAGGAGAAACCATGGTCTGAATATTTGTGTCCCTGCAAAAGCCATGTTAGAATCCTAACCCCCAAGGGTTAGGAGGGAGGGACCTTTGGGAGATGATAGGTCAGGAGGGTATAGGCATCATGAATGGGATTTGTGTCCTTATAAAAGGGGCCCAAGAGACCAGACCCCTTGTCTCTTCCCTTTCACCATCTGGGGACACAGTAAGGAGGCACCCTCTGTGAACCAGAAAGTGGGTCCTCACCAGATGCCAAACCTGCCCTGATCTTGTACTTCCCAGCCTTTAAGATTGTGAGACATAGATGACTGTGGTTTATAAGCCACCACACTATGGCGTTTTGTCAAAATAGCCCAAAAAGACTAAGACAGAAGATAACACAATCAATAACAAACAGAAAATGATAATGTCAGTGCAAAGAACATATAGAAGCATGCCTTCTTCCAATTGCAAAAGTTGATTTTTACTTTTTAGAAAACCATTTCATCACAAATTTTTACTGAACATAGTCACACTCATCTGTGTCCTCAGTTGTTTCCATGCCACTGTGACAGAGGTGAACAGCTACCACATACAGTCTACTAACAAAGTCTAAAATGTCCGCTATCCAGCCCTTGACAGAGCAAGTTTTGCCATCTGTCTTAGATCATTAGATAACACACATCTTCTAGATTCCAACAGAGAAGATTGTACACACCAGATCATTTCCTACATGGTGAGTTGAGACAGAATCAGATTCTAAGGAAATTATCCTTCTATTGTCTATGATTAAAATTTACCCTAAAGATCAATAACCTTTAAAATGGCACAAAGGATGATGAAAAACAGCAGCAGTGTTAGATAAGGAGGAAAATGATAGTGTTAACTATCAAGTGTACTCAAGACAATATACATAAAAGAGATTCAACTCTGAGAAAGACTGCAATCCTTCTCTCTGTGCATAGGACATGGTCACATTATAACTATAGTCCTCCCAGAGAGAAACACTAGAATATGCAAGCCACAGACAGTCCCTTAGAGCCTATCATATGCAGGGGACGTCTCAGAGCTCAGGATGCAGCAGGTAAACAGGATAATCACAATCCCCACCTTCACAGAATTTATATTCCAGAGGGGAGACAGGCGATCAAGAAGCCAACAAGGACATAAACGAGATGACTGTAGACCCTGATATTTCAAACAAGAAATAAAACAAGGTGATGCGATAGATCAAGAGATGGAAGATGCTGAGTCCTGATGGGACAAGAGCATCTGGGTGGGTCTCGCTGAGGCGGTGGCACTACCAAAACCTTGAGGACATGAAGCCACGACTTGTGGGGAGGGAGAGAAAGGAAATGTGCAGGCCCTGAGGAGGGAATGAACTTGGTACTTCCTAGGAACTGGCCAAAGGGCTCAAGAGCAGAACGAGGAGAAGTGGGTGATAGGCACAGTGCGAGAGGCAGGCATACACCACACAGGGACAGATCCAGAATCAGTTCTAGGAGATCAGGCATGAGCCTCCTGTTAGAACTACGGGGCAGTAGAAGATGGCAGTAGATTAGACTCGTGGTTGCAACACAGGTAGGAAACAATGGTTGGCTTTATATTTTAAAAAGGACTGACTATAATTTACAGTGACTATGTGTATAGAGTGTGGGAAAGACAGAAATCAAGGATGACTCAGGTTGTTTAACTTGAGCAGCTGAATGGAAGGAAATGCTTATTACAGAGATGGAGAAAACTGCAGGAGGGACAAATTTGGAGGAAAAATCAAAAGTTCTGAGTGGCCTTATTCATTTGAGACAGATTTAAACCAGAAGTCCTTAACTGAGGACATTTTTACCACCTAGAGGATAGCAGGAGATATCTAGAGAGATTTTTGTTTGGAGGGTCTAGCAAGGAGAATGCAGCTACTCATATACCCTTGACCTAAGAATGGTCCTCCTCTACCGGGGATGGTCGTCCTCTTCAACTGAGCATGCAGTTTCAAGAGGGATGCAGGTGACACATTTTTGGTTGTCACAACTGGGATAGAGATGCAACTGGCATCTAGTAGATAAAGGCCAGTGGGAAGATGTCGCTCAACACCCTGCAATGCATAGAACAGCCTCCCACGGCACAGAGCTACACAGTTCAAAATGCCAGGAAGGTGTCTGAGAAAGCTTGCTTCAGTCAGACAGAGACATCATGGAGGCAGCTGGATAAATGTGTGTCTGGAACTCAGAGAGGTCAGTGCTAAAAATACACATCTGGCTTTTCTGGATAGCTTATTTTTCCTACACTGCTACTCTCTCCCAAAGTTCTATTTTTAGCTGCTCTACTGGAATTTAACACAGGAATTAGAAAGAGATGGAGGCTAAAGGACATAAGTAAAAACTCTCAAAACTATTAACTCGTTAATAAACACCCATAATGCCAAGCAACAGGGAGACTCAAAAAAAGAGTAAAATACACGAATTCTACTCTATAAGTGTCATTTGAGTTGGAGAAACCACCAAGTTGATCAATGATGACAAATTTTATAAGAAGAGAGTCATGAAGCATTACAGGAACACCTGGTCGGAGAAAGTGGAAGAACAAAGGAGTTAAGAATGGGTTCTTCTCATTCATAATCAGGTAAATGCAAATTAAAACTACATGGAGGTTGCATTACTCAACTATCAGATTAGCAAAACACATTAAGAAATTTTATTTATGCTATTAAGAGATTTTTGGCATAAGAAAAAAAGGATACAAATATTAAATCAGGGTAGAGAAATTTTTAAGAAAATGATTCAAAATTTGAATTGGAAATATCAAAATGATATTTTATACATATATGAAATACTTATGAATGTATAATATATATTCTATTCCAAAAGAAGGGATGGGGCAGGAGGAGGGGCAGAAAAGGACGAAACAGAGGGAAAGTCTTCCTAGCTCTGGCCATGGAAAAGGCCTAGAAACAATGATCAACCCAGAAGCAGTGAGCATCCAGTGCATCTAGACTGTGATGTAAAAAAACCTTTACCCAGTCAAGGAACGGGGTACCTTGGAGAAACAATAGACTTCAGACCTGGGGCACGAAGTGCAAGAAGGGCCTAGAATATCTCAGCTTTCTTGCTTTGATGTCCAGCATGGTAACAAAGACTACTCTGGGGATAAGAAGTCAACCTAAATACTGTCCCATGGGCCAAAGAAGGGATAATTTGAATATAACAAAGAAAAACTACTGTCGGACTGAAAAACCTCAGAGGTTTAAATACACACATTCATAAGGCTATATTTTAGCAGACTCAACAGTCATTTTTGGAGAATGGAAGTAACTAATTCATTTATTCTGAAAACTGACAAATAAAGGAAGAGGAAAAAATCAAAGCCTTGGTTCCCTTGCCTTCCTCATCACCTTAGTGTGAGAATTATGGTAGGTAGTAAGTGGAAACAGCACTGGGCATATTATAATCATGTCACACGTGAAAGCAACTGGGATTGTTGTTATTATATTATAACCTCTGGACCCTAGGGGACATGTCCACCCTAAGGCAGGTAAGAGACAGCAAGAGTCTTCCTAGCTACTGAAGGCAACAGAGGATGCTTGACCTATTCCAGAGAAGAAAGTAAAAGAACGTTTCCTGTCAGCTACTGGCAAAAAAATACAAAAATACAACATACAGATATGTGGCCCTTACTAAGGGCCAGGAATTTTTCTAAATGTTAAACACATGTTACTTATTCTTCACAATAACACTAGGAGGTAAAAACTATTGCCATTCCCATTTTGTAGATGAGCAAACAGAGGTTCAGAGAGGTTTACTACTTTCCCAACTGATACATGGCAAGGAATGGTGAAATTCTTGCAGGCTTGTTCAAGATTTTGAACAGTATAAAAACTTACGGAAAGTGATGAACAGCAAAATACAGAGAATTGTCCCAGAGGATGAGGAACCTCAGAAAAGGAATGTGTTATCAGTGTTGCTTTTGTTGTTATCATCATCATATCAGTTATTCACTCAGCATTTGCTTTGTGTTGCTCATTGTGCATGAATTACACCATGACATAAGTGCTGTCATTATCCCAGTTTCTGGAGGGGGAAAGTGAGGTCCAGCAAAGTTGGGAGGTTGCCCACAGTTGTTCATTGAGACATAGGAGGAGCCTGACTGCAAAGCCAAGCAATCACATTCCACAATTCTCCCAGCTTTACTGACAAAAATTGTATATATTCAGGTGTACAATGTGATGATTTGATCTATGCATATATTGTGTAATGACTACCATAATCAAATGGATTAACACATCCATTATCAACCACAGTTGCTCTTTTGGATGTGTTGAGGGTGGTGAGGACACTTATGATCTACTCTTTCTCTTAGCAAATTTCAAATAGATGATGCCATCTTATCAGCTATAGTCACAAGGACATGCATTGGATTCCCAGAACTTAATCATCTTACAACAGGAAGTTCATACCCTGGGACCAACTTCTCCCCATTCCCCTACCCCAACTCCTGTTTCACACCCCAACAATTCACAGTTTTCATTACCCCTCCTTGAGGGCCTGCAGACCCATACAGGGGAGAAATACCCAGAGAGGGGAAGAAAACCAGGGACCCGCAGGGAATGTACAAACCAAGGGAAAGAGCTTTCGCTTGGAGGTAGCCATTATTTCTGTCTGGAAGATAAAGAGATAGAGATGGAGATAGGAGATAAAAGATAGAGATAGGAGATGAGAGAGAGAGATATGAAATCATACAGACCTCTTTTCCAGCCCAGGTTTTGACACTTAGAAGAGGAACATCCTAGAGGAGTGGTTCTCATCCAATGGTCACTATGTCTCCAAGGGACATTTGGCCATGTCTGGAGGCATTTATGGTTGGCACACCTCAAGGGAAGGGGGTGCTATGGGGATCTACTGAGTAAGGGCCAGGCATGCCACTAAACACCCCACAATGCACAAGAAGACCCCCACAACAAAGGATTACCTGGCCTCAAAGTGCCAAGGTCAAGAACCCTGGCATAGAGCAAGTCACTTCACCTAGCTGAGACTCACTTTATTTCTCAGTTCAGTGACAATAATAATACTTACCCTTTATTAAAGTGTTTATTAGCAGTAAAAATATATACTGCCTGGCACCTGAAATGACAGCTGACTGTGGTGGCATAGTGACTCCCATCAGCATCACCACCATCATCAAGTAGGAGAAGTACCTGCATGAAGTGTTGGCTCACTACAACTTGCTAGCTGAATCTGCCCCCCTGCCTGTTTTGGTAAATAAAGTTTTACTGGCACACAGTCACATTCACATATGGTCTTGGGCTGTTTTCATGCTCTGGTGGCAGGGGTGACTAGCTGCAACAGAGACCATATGGCCCACAACACCTCAAGATTTTACTACTCATCCCTTTAGAGAAAAAAGTTTGCTGACCTAGAAATGATCAAGAAACTCTGAAGTGCTATACAAAAAAAAAACTGTTATAATTCTGACGTGTAAAAAAAATTGTAGGAAATTTACATTTCTTTCTCTCACATACATAAGGGCTACACATACAAAGTTTTAGATGCACAGCATTCTAACTGCTAAAAGCCAATTTCATCCATTCAATTTTCATTTTTCATCAAAATTGACCACTACTTTGCTTTAAAATATATGCCATCAAAGCAGTTCAAACCTTAAACACTAGCAAGGCAGTTGTTATGATATTTACAGAGAAACTGATATTTTGCTCTCCCCCTGAGCCAGAGCACAGGGAGGGGAGAATTTTCCATTAATTTTAAAAGCTTTTGCTACCAAAGGTAGAAAGATTTTTTAAGAAGACAAAAAGGTAATATTTTAGTATTTAAATCCAGTTTTCTTCACAAAGGGAAAATAATTTCTATGCATTACACAGAATTGGGTTGTTACCATAGAACATATTTCATTTAGAAGAGAAGAACTAGGTTTAAAAGACTCATTTTCAGAAGCATTAATCTCAGGCACCTGGAAATAGAAAGCACTGGAGCATAGAAGCTGGTCTTTGTTGAAACAAAGTTTTCAGGTTTTTATAAGACTCATCTCCCATTCTCTACCCTAAAAATGGACTTTTTAAAAAACCACTTGAAGGTAGATTGGAAAAAAAAAAATCAACAGTGCCCAATTTCCAACTCCTTTGCTAAAGAAATATTCTTTGCTCAAAGCAGGGCACAGAGTTGCCTTCATGACCTGAAGAAGTGAACTGGGATAATTTAAAGTTCTATGAAAAAGAAAAGAAACTTTTAAAAAGTACTTGTCACCATACAAGAGCGGCTGACAGTTTGCCCTGGCAAAGTTGCATCCTCGATACTGAAAATGGAACTGTGAGTCATGCCGAAGAAGCCCGAGGAGACAGGACATATACTCAGCTCTCTGTTCCACCAGCTCTGGAGGTAAAATCCACCTTCATCAACGGAAGCTGCAGAGAAAACAGGATGCTGGTGGGAAAAAATTAACCACAATAGAAGTTGGGAGAGAGAGTTGTTTTCTGAAAAACAAAACTAAGAAAGGTGTGAGCAATCTGGCAAGCCAAAGTTCCTGGGTCTGGAGGAAGAGAACCGTCCAGGCAGTTCAGCAGCCTCTGCAGCGGGGAGCCAGTTTCACTGCCCCATGGTGGAGTGTGGGTCTCCCCGAAGGGACCAGTGACCCCACTGTCTGTCATCCTGGTGAAATGAAAGCACTGGAGCACATAAGCTGGTCTTTGTTGAAACAAAATTTTCAAGTTTTTATAAGACTCATCTCCCTTCTCTACCTTAGAAATTGATTTTTTTTTAAACCACTTGAAGTGTATGGGGGGGAAAAAAAATCAACAGAACCCAATTTCTATCTCCTTTGCTAAAGAAATATCATTCTTTGCTCAAAGTAGGTACAGAATTGCCTGCATGACCTGGAGAAGTGACAGGGAGTAACTGGGACAAGGGGATGTGGAGAGCCAAGGATGTGGAAGGGAAAGCCACCTTCTCCCTAGGGCTTTGGCCACACTGGTCCTGGATTCAAAGACCTTTTAGGTTTAAGCAGTTCCAGTGGCTTGTGGACAAGTTCTCCTCAGTCACATGACAGCAAGCCAGAAGGGAGATGGGAGCCAATGGGGGACACATGCAGGTCTGGGCTGTGAGTGAAAGGACTTGAGTCTATCTAGAGAGGAGCTATGTCCTCACCCATGAGCCTAGGGTGAGGGCAGGGAGTCAGAACCTGAGATCAGGGAGCTGTGACAGTGCTTTCTGCTGGCAGTGGTGGTGGCAGCATAAGCCCAAAGCTGCCCAGATTCCTGCAAATTAATCAGATTTGGGGGGTAGGGGGACTATGGATTTCCCTGACCTTGGAAGAGAAGGGATGATTCCTCAGAAATCAAGAATGACTCATTCTCCCTGAGGAAGCATGCTGGGCCATTCTCAGCCCAGAGGAGGGAGGCCCAAGAGAAGGCAAGACTCGTAGCTACTTTGTGCATGTCAGAGCTTACAGTTGTGACACTGTCTGTCCACTGAGCAGGTAAATGAGACAAGAAGTTTCCTCTCCCCACCCAAGGAGAAGAGGGACAGCAAGAAGCAATGCATATGACCTATAAACACTACACATTAGAAAAGTTGACTCCCAGGCTATGAATGAGGACATCTCTGAGACTCACAGAGGACAGGTGACAACCCGGCAACACACCCAGAGTCATGATTTGGATTCTCACATTCTGACCAATGTGGGGACAAATCATCACCTCCTGATGTTTGGAGTCAAGGTTTTTTTCCCCCAAAGGGTAGTTGTGAGCTTCATGTCTGGAATCTGAGCCCCTATGTGACCTTAACCATTAGTCAGGTTACCATACCTCAATTTCCTCCTCTATAAGATGGGGCAAAGAGTAATACCACCACACAGAGTGATTATAAGAATGGCACAAGATAAGTGTGGAGAAATATTCCTGGTTCAGTATAAGCACTGAGTAAATGTGGGCTTAACAATCAGCCAAGGATCTTAACAATCACAAAGACACTTGCAGCTTCCAGAAGAGCAGAATGGTTCAACACTAATTGATAAAAAGAATTCTTGGTGCTTTGTTTTTTAATCCACTAAACATGCCCTCAAAGTAGATTAAAAAGAAATGTTCAATAAGTTCTTTCTACCGAGCTATTGGATCAAAGCAAGTTATTAGCTGAGCTACATAATTCATTTGATTAATTTGCACTGCAATGGATCAGGAAAAGCTACAAAACCTCAAAGTCACTCCAAGTCCAATTTCAAGTCTCTTTCAGGGTTTACAAAAGTCTTTAGCCAGAAGACAGCCATAAAATGTGTCAGGAAACAGAAACAGTGAACTTAACCTCTATTGAGGGCCAGGAAACATCACAAGGACAGCTTTGTAAGTGAAAACACTGTCTAACAGCATGGGAGGAGGACCAGAGCCACTTTGTGTTATCATAGCTGGGTCCAAAAACCCCTTCCTGGCTGTGTGGCTTGCAATCTTCTACTCAACCTTTCTGACCCTCAGTTTCCACCACCACTTTACCTTACAGGCTTGATGTGAAGATTAAATAACAGATGCATGTGATGCCCAGCCCAATGTTTGAAACATAGTAGGTGCTTATTAAATGGTATCAATTATATTAATCTGAATTTAAATAATTCATCCATTTATTCTTTCATTTCTAGATGAGGCAAGCCACTTAGGTGATCATTCCTGCTTATTCTACATAAGAAAGTTGCTCAGATGGATGTCAGCAACTTCTTACAAACTAGCTTGGACAAAATTAAACCTCTGGTCTTTACAAGTCCAACGAACACTCAAGCCACTGTGCCCTGTCTCAGCCTCACAGTGGAAGAGAACAGGCAGGTAACAGAAGGTTTTAGACTCCTCAAATAAAACAAGAGCATCGTGTCATCAGAAGCAAGGTCCTGAGTCTGACAATCACATATCAAGGACTGTTTCTAAAATGACAGGCACCCTGAGGCAACGCTTTTCACAAGATGTTTTCCAAGCCAAACTTATAAACCATTCAAGCTGAAAGTCTCCTGACATTGTCCCTTAGGATTACCAGGCAGAGCATTTCTAAGAACCAGAAGCCTCTAGCACAACTGACTTGCTTGACGAAACTAGATCTTCCTAAATGGATCAGAAATGACTGCAGGGACTTAGAAATTTCTATCAAATGGCCAAGAGCGGTGAGAGGAAGGGTGGTGTGGCAACTCACGTGGAACTATGTCAGGAAGTCAAGACAGAAAGAACAAGAAAGGGGGAAACTTTCCAATCATACCACATTCAGAAAAAAAAAAACCCCACTAACTGTAGCATCTGAAACCTAAAACACTCTCTCTAGCAGGAATAACAAATTGTGCTATAAAAGGTGAAGGTGTTTTGCCTCTGTCTCATGCTCTGGTCCATCACTCAACTTGTAGCCTGACACACCCAACTGGTCAAATCTTTGCACATTCAGTTTCTACCACCTGGATTGCCCTTCCCCACCCCATCTCAATGCCAGACTCCTATTCTACCTCCAAAGTCCAAATCAGAAATGAACATTTATGAACTATCTTCTCATAAACACCCCAAACCATGTCCCCTACACTACCTGATCTCAGACAGCATTAATTCCCTCTTCTTTTGATTCACTGACCACTTGCTGCTACAAATTACTGTTTTATGAATCTAACTCCCCTCATAGGCCATGAGCCCCCTAAGGCAAATGTTAATTCACCAATTTATCCGCTGATCTAACACTCACTCACCCAATTCATTCATGCACTGAGCACTGAAGTGAGCCTCAGTTCTCTGCCTCCATTGCTTCAGCTTCCATCTTCCACTAGCAACAGTCCCAGCTCTCATCCAGGGATCCATCCCTCCCCCTGACCCACATTCTCCATGTCTGAATGGAGCTCTGCCCTCTGCCTTCACACACAAGCCAGATCCTGTGATCAGCTGATAAGGGAGAGTAGAACCTAAGCAGGTTCTACTTAATAAACACAAGTTTCTAATGGGAATGGGGAGACAGACACTTCCTTTTTCTTATGATTGAACCTGGAAGAAAATCTGTTTGCCCAGGGGTGATCACAGTCATCTGTGACCATGAGGGGAAAACCTACCAAAACTGATGTCAACCCAGAAATAAATGGTAGAGACAAGCATTAAAGAGAGAAAAACAGAAGCCAGGTGAAATAACTCAAGTCTCAAAACTCAGCCACACCTAAAGCCAGACTTTGCCTTGGGCCAAGAGATTCCCTTTCCAGAGATTATCAGAATGGGCCATGCTCAGTGGTAACAACCAGCAAGCCCTGGTATCTCGGTGCCTGAATAGGTAAAAGTCAATTCCTGCACTTACAAAGTCTTCGGTGGGTCCAGCAGCATGATAGGGCAACTCCCTTCCAGGCAGTGGTGACTCAGCGATTCAAGCTAGTATAGTTATGTCAAATGGAATACACAGCTTCCAGAATTCCCATGGCAGGGGAAAGAGAACTGGGAAAACTTTCCCCAACCTTCCAATGCCTCAGTCTAGGATGACGCTCATCAATTCTACTTATAGCCCATTGGCCAAAACTAGTCACACAGTCCCACCTACCTGCAACGGAGACCAGAAAATATATCTGTCCTGTGTGTCTAGAAAAAGGAAAATGAGGCAGGACTTGATGAACAAATAGTCTCTGCCACAGCCAGTTTGAGTCAGATTTTCTGTTTCCAAAACCAAAAGACCAAAAAGACTACTGGATGATAGAAGTACCAACCAGATGCCAAGATCATGCTAGATGAAGGGGCTACAACAGTGCACAAGACAAATCAACAGTAGCCGCTAAGAAACATGCAGCACAGTGAGAGAATACAGAGAAGGAATGAGGGGCACAAGAACACAGATGAGACAAGCAAATACAAAATACTGAGCTGCCAGGATCGGATCAGTAGAGGGGACGGACACACAGGTCGCAGCGAGACGCCTCAGGGCAACCTGAACCCAGTCTCCAGGAGTGCAGCAGGGTGACCCAAGAGGGCTTCTAGGATGAGATCTGGTGATCAGAAGTCAGGGAAGGGAGGAGACATGGAAAAAGGACAGGGTCCCAGGCAGAAAACTTGAGCTTGTCAAGATCTGCAGAGAGAACATTCATACTTGGGAGATTGAAGCAAGCTCAAAGTGGGGTGAGAAATATGGTTGTAGACAAAGGCAGAGCCACAGAATACAAGGATGGATTTTAACATTTGAACATGTTACATTTAGATAAACCTAAAGGCAAAGGTGAGCCATTGGAGAGTCTTTTTGTTTTTTGTTGGTTTTGTTTTGTTTGAGTAGGGGTCTCACTCTATTACCCAGGCTGGAATGCAGTGGTATGATCACAGCTCACTGCAGCCTCGATCTCCTGGGCTTAGGCAATCCTTCCACCTCAGCCTCCCAAATAGCTGGGACTACAGGTGTGCCACCATGTTCAGCTAACTTTTTTTTTTATTTCTTATAGAGATGAGGTCTCACTATATTGTCCAGGCTGGTCTTGAACTCCTGTACTCAAACGATCCTCCCACATCAACTTCCCAAAGTGCTAGGTGTGAGTCGCTGAGCCCAACCATTTAGAGAGTCTTAAGCAGAAAAAGGGCCCAAGCTCAGAGTAGTTTTTCACTATCCATTTACGTGCATTAAAAACAACAGGTCCTCCCCCATCTCAGCAGTGTACCCCCACTACCTCTTCAGCTCCACACTGCTAATGACAAGCCCCTGACGTTACTAGCACACTGAGCTGATACAGCATTTGGGACAGCCAACAGGACAGTGTCTCCTGTGCCCTCTTTCATCAAGGCCAGACGATTCCTTCTGGGGACTCAAGAAGTCACTTCCCGCCTCAAGAAGGAAAGCAAATATAAAACAGGCCCAAAATAGTGTGAGTCTGAAAAGCTGAAAACCAGTCACTATAATTATAAGTATTTTTATCTATCGCCCAAAAAGGAGTATTGGATCATTTTCCAAGTGCTTCTCTAAGGAAGTTCATCTATTCATTCTCAAGTACTCCAGACTTTCAGATCAGAGACCCACTGGAAATGCAGCTTCAACATAAATGGAAGTGAAACAGATACATGAGGCAGAGACACAGAGCAAAAATCCATAGAGGGTAGCAACCCCACCGTGAAATTGGAAACAAGACGACCAAAGAGCTGCCTGTGCAAATCAAAAGATGGGCAAAGATAACCACCCACAAGATCAGGAGCATGGCCATTCCTGCACAGGGGCAGACAGTCACCTGCAGCTGAGAGTGCCACACCCAAATGCAAGAAGCTAATGGGGAAAGGACAGAAAGAGGAACTGGTGACAAGGGGGCACTGCCAAAAGCGGACCCTTTTTCTTCTGCTTCTCTGGGCAATCACCCCAGCACACGGGAACAGATAGGGACACGAATGAGCCCAAGAGACAAAACAGCGGGTCTGCCATCTATCAGGCACATGCAGCCTATTTACCTCACTGAGAACTTACTTCAGGTCCCCAGAATGTGTTTCCATTCCCCCTCCTCGGCCCTTCATCACTCCCTCAGGATTGACAAGCTAATGGAGAGCTTGTTTGTTGCTACTTTCATTGTCCTGGCTCTGCTTAGAGTGAAAAGAGCAAGGAAGGCCCTGTAAGGCCAGGCACAGTGGCTTCAGGTCTGGAATCTCAGCTACTCAGGAGGCTGAGGCAGGAGGATCAAGTAAGCCAAGGGCACAGCAAGACCTTCTCTCTTAAAAAATACATAAAAGTTCAAGTAAAGAAGGGGAATGCAGCTGGGTGCAGTAACTCATACCTGTAATCCCAGCACTTTGGGAGGCTCAGGCAGGAGAATTGCTTGAGCCCAGGAATTCAAGACTAGGCTAGGCAACATAGCAAGACCTCATCTCTACAAAACATCAATAAGTTAGATGGATGTGGTAGCACATGCCTGTAGTCCCAGCTAGTAGAAAGGCTGAGTCTGAGGTGGAAGGATCACCTGAGCGAGCCCAGGAGGTCCAGGCTGTGGTGAGCCTTGATCATGCTGCACTCCAGCCTGGGCTACCCCTACTCAAAAAAAAAGAAAAAGGAAGAAGAAGGAGTTGGGAGGGCAGGGGAGAAAAGAAAGAGGGGGGGGAAGAAAGAATAAAAAGAAAGAAAGCGAGAGAGAGAGGGAGGGAGGGAGGGGAGAGTGGGGGAGAAAGAAAGGGGGGGAGAGAGAGAAAGAGGAAGAGAGGAAGGAAGGAAGGAAGGAAGGAAGGAAGGAAGGAAGAACAAAGAAAGAAAGAGGAGAGGAGAAAAGATACAAATGAGGGAACCTGTAAATTTAAAGACACTTAAGAAATCTGTCAACTAATCATGAGATGTGGACCTGATTTGCATCCCTGTTCAAATATCTGTTTGAACTGGAAATTTGAACACTCACCAGATAGCAGATGATACTGAAAAATTATTGCTAAGTTTTAGGTGTGATGATATTAAAGGATTTTTTCTTTATTTAAAAAAATTAAGGTCTTACATTCATTATCAATATATTTCAAACTACTTAAGGGTGAAATCAACATTGTGGTGTACATTTCCTTCCAAATACTATGTGAAGCTGGGGAAATAGGGTGTGTGGGAGATAAAGCTAGACTGGCTGTGAGCCCATAACTACCAAAGTTGGATGATAGGTACATGGAAGCACTTTAGACTGCTGTGTCCATTGCCAGCCTGCTCTTCACATGCTGCTCAACCATTGCCTCAGTCATGGCTGCCACTCCTGCCTGAGGCAACCCACGGCTCCCGGACCAGTGAAGCCCCCTACTCCAAGCACCACACTACTGAAGCCACCACTGCCGCTGACACTGCCATGCCCCACCCCTCACCTGGCACCCAGCTCGTGGAGCTCCTCCCAGCACTGCTGAAGCAGCAGTTGCCAATGCCCCCACCATTGCCTGCTCCCTCCCACCCCAGGTGGCCCTAGGCTCGGCCCATCCCAGCCTGAGTAGCCCAGTGCTACACTGGCCTGCACAGCCCAGCAGTTTCACATTCTACCTTCTCCAGCTCAGCGGACTGCAGCAGAAAAAGAGATCAGCTGGAGCCGTGATATCAGCTCAATCCAGCTCAGCTCAGCTCATCTCCCAGCTTGGGATCTAAGGTAACAACATCAAAATTGGAGGGACAAAACCCCCTGCCCCATACTAGATTGACACAGGCCAGATCTGAGTGGCAGATTTGGCAGGCAGCCCAGATCTGATCCACCCTCCACAGCAGGCCACAGGGAACAGACCCTAACTGTAAGCAACTCCACCAGCCTGCAGTGAGAGCTAGAAATCAGAGGTGAAAGGACATTGGACTCAAAGGAAAAGTCTGAGAGTGTGCCTGTTTTAATTTTTTTTTAATTCCTTGTCTATTAGTCTAACCCATCTTTTTTGCCCTTTTCACTCTCTTCCTACTGTTTCATACTTGCTTTGGTTCTGTTAGTTTACTGATGTATTCTATTTTATTTTATTTTTCGCTTTAGATCTCATGTTTGTATAGGGGAATAGTACACCAATAAGGAAGTTGATTAGCTTGTATGACTGTATGATTGTATGTTTTAGTTTTTTTGTATGTTTGTTGTTGGTTTTTTTTTTTAACTTGTATCTGTCTTTGTGTCTCTTTTCATTTGTTAGTTGGTATGTTTGTCTGTTTTCCCTCTTACTCTTCTCTCTCTAAACCTTCCTCTTCCCCCCACTCCCTGTTACATTTTTTTCCCTTTTCTTACCTCATTTTGCTTTCAGGGACTAAACCCCACTGCATGGACAGATTGCAAGGCAGTGGGAAGTGGGTTCCAGATTATCATACACCTGTCGGTGGATGATGGGATCTGCGGATACATTTTAAATCACAGCTCCACCCTCAATGAAATCTTAAAACAACAAAAAGGATCGCCCCCAACCTACAATCCAGCTCCAGAATTGAACAAAGCCAGAGGATATATATAAGGAAGAACAAGAGACTGAACAAACAGAAGTAAAAGCAACCCCTTCATCCCTGAACAACAGAATTAAAGAAGATGTTGGGGGGAGGGGGGAAAAGTGGAGAGGAAAATCTACACAAATAAATAAAAACCAAAAGAAGAATATAGGTCTCACACAGACCCCTGGGAGGTCAGACACTAAGAAAATAGACTTCAGAATGCAAACAATGAAGAGCTCCCAGAATGACTGGTCACACATGACAAACCCAGACATCAAGACATTAATAGAGAGAATAAAAAGAATTGCGGAGAGACAAGAAGAAAATTGGAAGGAGCTGATAACTGAAATAACAGCAGTAAAGAATACTGTGATTGAAATAAATAACAAACTAATAAGCATGGAAAGCAGAATAAGCCAAGCAGAAGAATCTCAGAGCTTGAAGACCAAAATACAGAACTAACTTAAGCTGTCAAAAACACAGAAAAGAAGCTTAAAAAGACAGAACAAAACCTTCAAGAGATGAATGATTACTTCAAGAGACCAAACCTAAGAGTAATTGGACTTCCTGAGGCAGAAAGAGAGACAGAGATGACCCTGGAAAAAACATTCCATGAAATTATTCAAGAAAACTTCTCATCTCATCAGAGATGCAAAAATTCAAACACAAGAGATTCAGAGAACCCCTGCAAGACAACAAATGAGAAGACCAACTCCCAGACACATAATAATTCACCTAAACAAAGTAGGTATAAAGAAAAAATCCTAAAGGCAGCAAGGGAAAAAGGTCAGACTATCTCCCAGGGAAGACCAATTAGAATAGCAGCAGATTTATCTACAGAAACACTTCAAGCCAGGAGAGCTTGGAGCCCAATCTTCAAAGTTCTCAAAGAAAAACAATTTCAACCAAGAATAACCAACCTAGCCAAGCTAAGCTTCATCAGTGAGGGAGAATTAAAATCCTTCCCAGACATCCAATCCCTAAGAACTTATGCTGCCTCAAGAATACCTCTACAAGAAACACTTAAGAAAGTATTAAACACAGAAGAAAAGGAAAAAAGAACGACCATGTTCTTCACAAGAGTACAGGAAAAAAATGGAAAACACACATGAATCAACCCAAAAACCAAAGGAAAGACAACAAACAGGAACAACAACAACTCTATAAGAATCTCATGACAGTGATAAACCCCCACATTTCAATAATTAGCCTCAATGTGAATGGACTAAATGCACCTCTGAAAAACACAGAATGGTGGGCTGGATAAGAAACCATGACCCCATTATTTGCTGCATCCAGGAGACTCATCTCACTACAAGGGATGCACACAGACTCAAAGTTAAAGGATGGAAAATGAGTTTCCAGGCAAATGGATCACAAAAGAAGGCAGGAGTTGCAATCTTAATATCAGACAAAACAACCTTTAAGCTATTAAAAATTTTAAAATATGCAAAAGGATACTACATAATGATAAAAAGGTTCAATCCATCAACAAGAAATATCCATCCAAAACATATAGGCACCCAGCACAGGAGCACCAGCATTTATAAAGCAACTACTAAATAAACTAAAAAAAGATATTGACTCTATCACTATTACAGCAAGGGACTGATAGCCCTAGATAGATCATCAAGGCAAGTAATCAACAAGGAGATCCAGAACCTAAACTTGACACTTGACCAGATGGACTTAGTAGATACCTACAGATTATCCCACCCAACAACCACTGAATATACATTCTACTCATCACCACATGGAACATACTCCAAGATCGATCACATCCTTGGCCATAAATCAAGCATAAACAAAATCAAGCATAAGGTTGAAATCTTGCCATGCCCATTCTCAGACCATAGTGGAATAAAAATAAATATCAAAACTAACAGCATTTCCCCAAACACTAAACAGTATGGTGCTGAACAATGACTGGGTCAACACTGAAATCAAAGAAGAAATTGAAAGATTCCTGGAAACAAATGAAAATGAAGAAACATCTTAGAAAAACCTCTGGGATACCATGAAATCAGTTCTAAGAGGGGAATTTATATCTCTAAGAGCACACATAAAGAAAATGGAAAGATCACAAGTGGAGGGCCTAACAAATCACCTAAGGGAGCTGGAAAGAGAAGACTACCAAAACCCCAACTTTAGCAGAAGAATTCAAATCACAAAAATAAGAGCCCAAATATGGGATGTTAGAAGACAAAAATATCATAGAAAACATCAACAAAATTAAAAGCTGGTTCTTTGAAAGAATTAACAAGATTGATAGGCCCCTAGCCAGAACGACCAAGAAAAAGAGAGAAAAAGCCCAAATAAACACAATCAGAAATACAAAAGATCAAGTCACAACTGACTCCCAAAAATACAAAGGATCATCAGAGATTACTATGTACACCTTTAGGAAACAAACGGATAATCTACATGAAGTGAAGGACTTTCTGACATCACACAACCTCCCCAGGTTAAAACAAGAAGACACTGAGACACTAAATAGACCAATAACAACCCAGGAAATTGACTCTGTCATACGAAAACTACCTAAAAAAAATAGCCCTGGACCGGATGCCTTTCCAGCAGAATTCTACAAAACATACAAGGAGGAGCTGATACCAATCCTATTGAAAGTATTCTAGGCAATTGAGAAAGATGGAATTCTCCCCAAATCATTTTATGAAGCTAACATTACACTGATACCCAAACCGGGTAAAGATCCAACAAAGAAAGAGAACTACAGGCCACTATCCCTTATGAACATAGATGAAAAAATCCTCAACAAGATTCTAGCAAATCAGATTCAAAAACACATCTCAAAAATCATCCACCATGACCAAGGAGGCTTCATCCCCAGGTTGCAGGGCCGGTTCAACATTTGCAAGACTATAAATGTCATTAAATACATCAACAAATGTAAAAACTAGAACCACATGATTATCTCATGAGATGCAGAAAAGGCTTTTGATAAAATCCAGCATCGCTTCTTGATTAAAAAACCCCCAAACACCTAGGTATAGGAGGAACATACCTCAAAATAGTAAGTGCCGTCTATGACAAACCCACAGCTAACATATTGCTAAATGGACAGAAACTAGAAACATTTCCTCTGAAAACTGGAACAAGACAAGGCTGCCCACTCTCACCCCTCTTGTTCAATATTGTGTTGGAAGTCCTAGCTCAGGCAATTAGACAAGAGAAGAAAATCAGGGGTATCCAAACAGGAAAAGAGGAAGTCAAGTTATCCCTCTTTGCTCATGATATGATCCTATACCTTGAAAATCCAAGAGAATCTGTCAAAAACCTGCTTGCACTATAAAGGACTTTGGCAAAGTCTCAGGGTACAAAATAAATGTGCAAAAGACAGTTGCATTCCTATACACCAACAACAAGCAGGCAGAGATCCAAATAAAAAGCACAATCCCATTCATAATAGCCACCAAAAAAAGGAAATGCCTCGGCATCTTCCTAACCAGAGAAGTGAAAGACCTTTACAATGAGAATTACAAAACACTGCTTAAAGAAATCCAAGACAAATAAATGGAAAAAGATTCCATGCTCATGGATAGGAAGAATCAACACTGTTAAGATGTCCATTCTACCAAAGGCAATCTACAGGTTTAACACAAACCCATTAAGTTACCAACATCATTCTTCTCAGACCTGGAAATGACAATACAGAAATTCATATGGAAACATAAACGACCATGAATAGCCAAAACAATCCTTAGTAAAAGAAACAAAGCAGGAGGTATCACACTTCCAGACTTCAAACTTTACTGTAAGGCTACAGTAATCAAAACAGCTTGGTATTGGTACAAGAACAGGCACAAAGACCAATGGAACAGGATAGAGATTCCAGAAGCAAAGTCTCAATTCTTCAACCAACTCATCTTTGACAAAGCCTCCAGCAACAATCACTGGGGAGAGGAGAACCTATTCAGTAAATGGTGCTGGGAAAACTGGCTGACCACATGCAGAAGATTGAAACAGGACCCCTACCTATCACCATACACAAAAATTAACTCTAAATGGATCAAAGACCTAAACGTAAAACCTCAAACTATAAGAATCTTAGAAAACGCTGGAGACACCCTTATGGAAATTGGAACAGGGAACCAATTCCTATTCAGAACCCTAAAGGCCAATACCTTAAGAAATAAAATAAGACAAGTTGAACCTCATCAAATTAACGAGCTTCTGCAAAGCAAAAGAAACCATCAAGAGAGCAGGGAGACAGCCCACAGAATGGGAAAAAATATTTGCCAAGTGTTTATCTGACAAGGGCCTAACATCTAGGATCTACAAGGAACTCAAATGCACTGAAAGGAAAAAAACAAACAGCCCCTTTAAAAAGTGGGCAAAAGACATGAATAGACACTTCTCAAAAGAAGCTATTGGGGCAGCCAACAGACACAGAAAAAGTGCTCAGTTTCACTCATCATCAGAGAAATACAAATCAAAACCACATTGAGATACCACCCAACCCCTGTAAGAATGACCATCATTAATAAAACAAACAACAATAGATGCTGGAGAGGATGTGGAGAATAAGGAATGCTGCTACACTACTGGTGGGAATGCAAACTTGTACAACCTCTTTGGAAGACAGCGTGGCTATTTCTGAAAGATCTAGAAACTGACCTTCCATATGACCCAACAATTCCCCTATTGGGAATATACCCGGAGGAACTGAAATCATTCTACAAAAAAGATACCTGCACAAATATCTTTGCTGCAGCTCTATTCACAATACCAAAACATGGAACCAACCATGTTGCCCATCGAAGCTGGACTGGATTAAAAAAAAAATGTGGCACATATACACAATGGAATATTATGCAGCTATAAAGAAGGATAAATATATGGACTTTGCAGCAACTTGGATGGATTTGGAGTCGATCATACTCAGTGATTGATCACAGAAACAAAGAACAGAGTTCCATATGTTCTCACTCATAAATGGACCTTGAACAATTATAATGCTATAAGAAAGCAATTGGCAGAGGGGGAAACTGTCAGGGGAGGGCAGGGTAGGATAGGCGGTTGAGGGAAACTGCTAGGAGAGGGAAGGACATGCCTCATCAACAAGGGTTCCTGCATGACCAACGTTTATATACTTAACCCTGAAATGTATCCCACATCTTTATAATAAAAAATTTTTTAAAAGACTGTTGTGTCTACTCTTAGATATATTTGAAATATCCATAATAAAATCTATATATATTTAATATTGATATAGCCACCTATGAGATACAGCCTTCCTCCTCCTCCTGCGGAGACCTTTATTAGGGAACTAGTCCATTCATAAACTAGGCCGCACTGGAGACTGGATATCCATACGCTGGTGAAACCTGCTGGCTGTGCTCACAGCTCATTTCCAAATTCTTCAGTTTCCCAGGGCCGGAGCAGCCACGCAGCTGACATGCTTGTTGTTAACTGGAGTCAATGTAAACAGTCAAGTGAAAGGCAGACCAGAAAGGCAAAAAAGCCCAGAGCTAGATGCTAAGCTTTGTTCCTCAGGAAGTTGGGGAGGAGGACAGGAAAGCAAGGGGCCCCCTAAAAGGCCCTCTATTAGTAGAAGCCCCTCTCCCTGATAGTCTAATCTGAGATTCACTTGGACTGGTGTCAGCCGCTTTTATAAGGCCTTTTAAGGTATGACAATGGTACTGTGGGTATATGGGGTTTTTTTTAAAAGAGTTCTTCTCTTATAAAAATAGATTCTGAAATACTTAGGATGGTAATGATATGGAATCTGGGACTTCCTTCAAAATTCCTTGAAAGGCTGCAGGGTAGATGTGGACACAGAGGAAGCAAGATTGACTGGGAATCAGTAACAGTCACAGCCAGGTGATGGGTGCACAGAGGCTCGTTTCACTATCCTATTTTTGCACATTTCAACTTTTCCATAATAAAAAGATTTTAAGATCTCCTTGGAGATTTAGTGCTACTAGTCATTCACACTTCAGTGGGAATTAACCTACCTTGTTACAAAAGAGAACTCCTTACCAGGTTTCACTCATATACAATAAACATTTGAACACTGTTTTGTTTGGCAAACAAACTTTTTTCCTCCTTATATGAAGTAAGAGCCTGGTCTCAATCTGCTCAGTGTCATGTGATTAACAACATTAACAATAACAACAACAATAACAACTAAAAAAAAAAAAACCCTCACATCATATTTTTCATTTTGAGTGTCAGTTTAATGTAGCTCTCAGCTCAGAGTTCTTTATCCTGAGTCCCTACAGAGAAGCCAATATCTTATTTAAGTCATTCTTCTCTTGTATAAAAATGACTCTTGGATACATCAAAAGTGTTGAAACCCATCAATGCCAATCTGTGAAGCAAACGCTCACAGTATAACTGCCCCCATGGTCCTGGTTGCTTCAGGAACTTTTACTTTTTATTAAAATGATGATCACATTCACAGTTATCTACAGCATGTGATTATGAATGTGTTTTTTGCCAGCTTGATGTTTAAGCTTGCCTTTCCATTAATAGTAACACTCCCATTATAATGAGAATAAATGTTGCTAATATACCATTTATTTTGCCCATGAGAAAAATTCAGGAACTAACTACACTCATACAGTAAATGACAAGTATCTTATAATTTTAAAAATCAATCAACAGCAAGCTGAGCCTGGCCATATGGAAGGAAGTAGAATTATGCTTGCAGAGGATGGACTGGCAATATTGAAGTATAAGGCACACAAGAGGACAAACAGCTGGAATACGGTGCTGTGAGGCCAGGCTTCAAAGCGCCAGGAGGCAAGATAAGGCAACTAAGCTCTGGTAAGCAGTGAGAGAAGAGGAAATGCTCACTCTCCTGTCTCTTCTCTTCTGTCAAGCTAACCTTTTTTGTTTTCCCTTCTTCAGTGAGCTTGGCCTTCCAGAGCATGACAGAAGGGCTGTGGGTTTGGGCTCTGGCGCTCGACCTCTTGAGGGATTCAAATCCAGCTCTGCTTCTTACCAGCTAAGAACTCTTCTGCAATTTACTCAGCTTCTCAAAGTTTCATCTGAGAACTGGAAAGATCAAGAGTTCCCTTCTCAAGGAACCCTTCTGAGGATCACATGCATTCATTCTCACCAAAGCCTCAGCACCATGCCTGGACCTGACAGCACGCACCTGCCTGCTGTTGCTAGTGCTATAGCGTTTGTTGTCTTACTAGTGTTTCTACCCCTGCCAGATTAACTTACACCTGCTGCCATTCTCTCATCCTTCTTGTTTCCCAAAATTCTCAGTCACAGGTGTCAGGAATAATCGTCACACGTAGTACAGGATGCTCCCCAGCTATCAGATGACCTTGTGGTGGTGTTTGAGTTCTGAGCGTGTAGTGTATACATACAGATGGGTAAGATGGTTTCCATGTTTTCAAAGACAGACACCTAGAGAAAGAATGCCCAGGAAGCCCACTTCCCCCCCGCTGGCATTAGGATGAATCACCATGTTTGGAATGTCCCAAAGAGTCATATTCTCTAAAATAAGATGTTACTTCTTCCTTTGCCCTGATAATATGAAAAGAAATGCCTTCAACTTTGCCCCTGCATTCTTTCATTACTCACTCCAACACCCATTTACAACTCTCTGGGTAAAAATTCACCCATTAATAAAACAACAGAGGAACATCACAAAGAATGTTGCAAAGGGTGCAATTAACATGAACACAAAGGGTTCAGCAGAACTATTGATAGAATGAAATGCTAATCTATTCACAGATGAAAGATCACTGGCAGAACTTCACATTGCAACCAAAAAAGACAAAAAACTTAGTCTGTGGTGGTAAATGCAATCTGAGGGCACCTCGGCTTCATCCTCACATCCCTGTTTTTATTCTCCAGCTTGTTGACTAGAGCCAGCAGCTCTGCTGCTCCAGGGTAAAGGAATCAAGAAAGAAGAGAAAGGAGCTTGGGGACATTGAGAGAGCTCCCCACCTGTCCCTCCAGTCCCCTCTGAGAGCTTACCACTCACTCTCTTTCAGCTGACCAGAACAACGAGGCAAGTGGCCCCGACATGGCTCCCCATATGACCTAATCTCCACACATCACTGCTGAGGTCCACACACAGTAATGATGAGAACTTTACAGCATCAAAGCAGTTGGAGACGCAGACACCATACGGCCTCCAAAGTGCCCCTGTCTGACCCACATCCCTCTCTAGTCACAGCGCAACCTCTCCCCTCGCCCACTCTGTTCCAGAGCCAGGGGTCTCATTTCTGTTCCTGCTAATGTTTTCCCCATGCAGGGTCTATCTTCTTGCTGTTCCCTATGCAGAAAGCAGGTATCCAATAAACACAGAACGAACCATCCAATCACCAGCCCATGAAGAAACTAGCAGCACACTGCCTGGAGGATCAAGCACCCAGTTACTGTCTCCTCAAGTCCTGCCTGGTGACCCTGCAGCTGGAGGACTCTACACGGAGAGCCTGCCCCAGACCCAGTGCTCAACGTGTTCAAGGATCCAGGGGAAGCGGGCCCTTGAACTAACCTGCACTAGTCTGACACAGTCCTCACAACTCAACCCACTTTCTAGTTCATCAGGATGTCTGGGTTTATTGAATGAATGAAGATTCATTCATTCAATAAATTCAGACATCCCCAGCCTAGAAGGGCCCTAAAATACTTTCATTCCAGAGTTACACAACATTTACTATTGGTCCATAAATGGTCACTGAGTATACAGAGTCAGTAAAGACACAGTGCTACTTTGCAGGGGCTCAGAGTCCACCAGGGGAGAAAAAACATAGGTTCCCACAGGGCTTTCTGGGCATAGACCAATGGCCCAGCACCCCAGTACTGCCACCAACCAATTCTGAGTCTCATGGCCTCATGAGTGAGTCTCTAAGGAAGGGTCCAAGGGTGGGCAGAGGCCATGTGGGGTGGACAGTCTGCCCAGTCCTTAGGCCTTATCAGCCTGGCTTTTGACTTTACCCATCAGCCTGTTCCTTTAATGTGCAACTGAATTTGGCTAGGTAATATCTAGAGTTTTTACACATCTACACATGAATGAGATTAGCCTATAACCTTTTTTCTGCTGTGTCAGGTGTTTTTTTTGTTGTTGTTGCTGTTGTTTTTGAGTTGGAGTCTCACTCTGTCACCCAAGCTGGAGTGCAGTGGCACACTCACGGCCATCCCCAGGGTTGACCTGCTGGGCTCCGATGATGCTTCTGCCTCAGCCTTTCAAGTAGCCAGTACTACAGCATGTACTACCACGCCAGCTAATTTTTGTATTTAGCGTAGAGACAAGGTCTTGCCAAGTTCCCTGGGCTGATCTTGAAACTGTGGGCTCAGATAATACACTCTCCTCAGCCTCCCAAAGTGCTGGGATTATAGGCTGAGTCACCAAGCCCAGCCTGTCAGGTTTTTTGTCTCAGGGTAATGCACACCTGAAGATAGATAGATAGATAGATAGATAGATAGATAGATAGATAGATAGATAGACAGATAGATAGATAGATAGATAACATTAAGGAAATATAAAGAGCAAAGGGCTCTCGGTGTGCACCTTGGGGCGATTCCTAGAGATCACGACAAAATCATCTAGGCTTGCTACCTCTTAAGGAAGCAGTTCTTTCATCAACTTTTACAGCTTTTTTCCACAGTGGTTTTATCTGAGGAGAGTGTGGAGGGGGTCCTTTAGGCAGGGGGTCCCTTCTTCAATTAATTCTTATACTGAATATTATCCTAGAAAATAGTCTACTTTATCCATATTTTCACATTTAACAAAGTTGTATGTGATATTCTCCTCTGTTTTTATTCTCCAAGTATGAAGTTACATTTGTTTGCTTATTTTTAATGTTATAGATTTATGTTTTCTCTCTTATTTCCTTACTATAAGTGCTAGAAGTTTCTAATTAAGGTTTTTTTTCCCCAAAGAATTCACTTTTACTTCTCTTTATGACGTACACTGGTTTATTTTGTTTTACTTTGTTTTGTTTTTTGGGAGGGGAGGGTGTTTGGCTGTTTTGCTGATATCTCTTTGGATCAGGCTGGGCCTTTTCCTGGGAAGCCCCCCAAAGCAACCAGCATCTGGAACAGAGATGTGCAGACTCATCTGGCCTTACCTCAATGAGCTTCCTTTCATAGGAGCTTGCGAGTTCTTCAGTGACTTCTCCCGGCTTCTGTTCAGTTACTGTTACTTCGCCATCAACATTCCAAAGATTTGGCACAACTTTAGAAAAAGAAAGACACTCTATAAACATCTTAGCAGTTGATAAAAATTATTCTCCTAAATCGGGCTCAGTGGCTCAGCCTGTAATCCTGCGCCTTTGGGAGGCTGAGGTGAGTGGATTGCCTGAGCCCCCGGGTTCGAGACTCACCTGGGCAACTTGGTGAGACCTCATCTCTTCAATAAATCAAAAACATTAGCCGGGTGTGGTAGCGCACGCCTGTAGTTCCAGCTACTTGGAAGGCTGAGGCAGAAGGATTGCCGGAGTATTAAAAAAAAAAAAAAATTTTATTCTCCTAGTAAAAAAAAATGTTTTTTTTTTCCCAAAAGGCATCTCCAGAGAAAAAGCTCTCGGAAGGAAAGCACGCACACACACACACACACACACACACACACTCTCTCTCCCTCTCTCTCTCTCTCTTACTAATTACTTCAACACTGCAATATTTTCATATAAGTACAACAAAATGAGTGATAAGATGCATTTTAAACATGCAAGAACCGCCTTGAGATACACACACCAGAGTCTGGAAAATAACCTTGCCACTACTTTCCATTTCAGGGGAAACAGACAATGCTGTGGAAGACACGAGTGCCCACACTTGGATCTTTTACATTTACCACATTCCCTTTTCTACAACAAGAGAGGGATCCCTTTGTGGACAGTGTCTGCCCATAGCCAGATGTGGAACAGTAACAGGTTGAGATTACGAGGGAGACAAGAGGTGGCATTTGTAAGGCTGCCATTCAGATGACAGCAAAGCAGCCTCTGGCAAAAGCCTAGAACCAATGCATAATGTTGAGGCAGACATGTGGCTCCCAGGTCAGAGCAAGAATAAGCCCAGCAGGTCTCTCTGGGCAATGTGCCTACAGTTTGGTAGATGCCCATCTATGCCCACTTTGCAGAGAAGAGAAAACAGAGAAGTGGGAATGAGCCAGATAGTTCCAAGAAAAGTAGGAGAACACAAGCAGGAAAGAACTCCTACACCAGGGGCTAAGAACAAGACCCAGAGGCATGTTTGAAGAACATGGATTAGCCTCAAGTCTCAAAGCAAGCACCAGCGATACAGACTCAGTTCCCTGTGTGTTCTCAGAAACGCCTGGATGCTCCTGTCAACCATAATGAGGAGGCAATATAACAGAACAAGAATCGACAGTGGCAGCCTTCAGGGAGAAAGCAGGGGAGAAGAAGGCTGAGCAGAACTGGGAGTCATCGCCCATGAGGTAACCTTGGGTTCCACCTTTAGCCCGGCAACTACACCTCATTGGCCCCATGGGTTAGTGCCTGCTGAGACAGCAAGGACCTGAGTGACAGCACAGAACACGAATGAGACCCTAAGTTGTTTCCATCTTAATGATAACAACTATTCCAGCAACTACAGCAGGGAGTGACCCAATAATAATCTGTAACCTGAAATAGATATGTAGAGAATAAATTCAAAGGGCTTCCAGTTAAAGATGATGAACTCAACACATTACTTTACCTTCCTATCCTCTCAAAATCCCATTAAAATATCAATTTAGAAATTTTTTCTGTGAAGTAATGGGTATGCTAACTACCCTAACTTGATCATTATGCTTTCCATACATGTATCCAAATATCACACTGTGTCTCATAAATATGTACAACTATTATGTCAATTAAAAGTAATAATACAAGCAAAACAAAACAAAAAATTTTGGTTTTTTTTTTTTATAAAGACATCTCCTTTAAGGAAATACAGCATTGGAGAGAAAACAAAAAATTATAGACACTAAGAAGCAGGTAGGCAACTGAGAAGGAACTTCCCATACCTGAGAAAATGTCATTCGTAGCTCGAAGTGGACAACATCAAAATATCATCTGATTAAAACAATGTGATTCACAAGGGGTGGATCAACTGTTAGCACAAGGGTGAACACAGGGCGAAAAACCGAAAGAAAGGGTAAAAATCTGTTTGAGAAACAATTAGCAGAATACTTTGGGTCTGTTCCCTGGAGAAGGTAGCACACTTCTCCGTTGAAGGTTGAGATATCTTATTAAAATGGGGAGATAAAAATAACACACACTGAACTTTTGGGGTTCGTCCATTCTTCTTCCTTCTCCTCAACCCCCGAGCAACAGGCAGCCAACCTGTACCTCTAAGCAAAAAAAAATAGAAGGAAGCCTCCTGGGAATCTAACCAGCCTTTAAGATTAAAAAGTCTTAAAGAGGCTGGTCAGGGTGGGGAACTTCAGTGTACCAGCATAGCCAGATCACCCCACAAGAAACCCAAGTCAACATTCATGGAACTTCTAATCAGTTTTTCAGCACCCCACTCCAACATCTGAGCAGATAGCCAGAAAT